>NC_027220.1:300000-493739 GCF_000981445.1 Babesia bigemina
AGTAACTTCACATGTACATTGCCGTTGTATAAGGTGTGCTTACGCAGCAGTGATTTTTACAGCCACAATTGTACTTATATACGCTGCTATAGTTACCACGAAGCTTGCACCTTTCATTCTTCTGCTGCGATTAAACACAACATCCGACTGATTTTCATTCTTTTTTGATGCACTTAGAATAACCGATACTTTTGCGTCAACAACACAGAGAAGTTGTACCCTCCATTAATACCAGGTGTCTTAAAGCTGCTTCAGAGATATTTACCAATCGAAACACCAACAGAAGCGTACGGATATGAAATAGAACGGCGAGTTATACCAATTCATTGCACCTCTTTCAGCAACGATGCTGTACTAAAGGTCTCTAATGCTAAAAATGCACGTGATAATGAAGCTAGTTCAGGTACAAGCATCTATACATCAAACACTCATGTAACGTAAGATATTGACGACTACTCAGTCTTAGTTTCCGAACTACCCTTCTCCTTATCATTAGTGTACGTAAAAAACATCGCAACATAACAAATAACGTTGAGTACTGTGCCTGCCAAAATGATGTACATCATTGACTTTCTCAGCGCTTCAGCATTTCTCTCCTTAATATCCGTAGCCATTGTTTCAAACGACTCCCTAGAGGGAACGTAGCCGAAAATCTTTTCTGTTAAATATGCTGACACCTGGAAGAGAATTACACTACTTGAAATGCCGGATATTGTTCGAACAATGGCAGATGCCGTACCTTGGTACTCATCTTTGATAACCTCTTTCATAACAGCCCTATCTACGCCACCAACCGTCACTAATGTCCCACCCAGCGTTGCCAACTCTACATAATGATACCAAAGCAATTTCCCACATGGAGCCGGCCCCAAAAAGAATAATAGACATACAACAAGTCGGACTACCATTACTGCAATTCCAGAACCGAGTTCAAAATGATCATATTTTTCTGACATTTTCTCTATAACTTCTCCCCCCGCTCCACTTCCCGCTGCACCACCGATCAGTGTGACGGCAATTGCAACGCCTGCCATTGTGTCGGATACCCCCAAATATTGCAGATATATGGTCATGTAATTAAATGCACACATTGGAGCTTCCGCAATGAATAGTGTAAATATCGAAATCAATGCAGTCGGCTTCTTTTTAAAAACTTCCGAAAATGAATCCGCTATACGCTGCGCAAGTTTGCCATCTTGAGAATCACATTGTTGTACATTTTTACCCTTCTGTAGTATCATACCACATTCGATACCAATACCAAACAATATCCATACGTACCCCAATACAACGTAAGACGTGCGCCAACCATAATATCCCAATAAAACTTTGCGTGCAATAATCGTAGTTATTACCGCACACAGCAATCGTCCAATGCAGTTCAATGCTTGAAAATACGTGAATATACTATTAGACTTTTTTTTCCTTTTCCGTGTTTCTCCTGTTGAAGATTGAGACTCGGAAGGCTGTTGAGTTTGCTCAATCTCCGACTCCTTTTGTTCTGTTGACTCTGCAACAATCTTTTGTTGAACCGGGTAGACGCAAGCGAATCCAAAGCCGTGCAAGAAGCGCAGGAAAAGAATCTGAGCGGTCATTTTCTTGCCACCAATTGCAACTTACCACTTTGTAGTGTGAAGCGGAACTTAAAAAAATCGATGCTATACCCATCAATATTAAACCAGCACCAAGTACGTGATTGGAGTCATTTTCATCCGCGAGCAACCCCCAAATTATGCAGCAACCCATGCGGGACATGGTAGACACGGTCGCCAAAGTAGACAACTGAGACTGGGAAAATCCCAATGTTAACTCGAAAGCCCTCATACACATGGATAACACTTGCTGGTCGTAGCCTTCAAAGAATGATACCATAAAATACAGTGCTTTCGCCAGCACATTGTAGTCACCCTTTTTCGTTGATTTTTGTGTTGCGGGTTTTGCCACCGACGTTGTCATTTTTGCCGCAATACTTAAATAGTGACCTATTCCAAATGAAGTCTTTATGAACGGTTACATGTAGCTCGTAACATATGCATCAGAAAAGGCACATCACGCTTATGCATCCTATACTACGAAATTCATCATATCATTAATTGCGATCAAAACAAGTCATATGAAACCAGACAAAATTCATCTCATGTGCACGACCATACAAGCGCTCTCGGCTGCTGTACCGTCATATCCACAATTCATTCCACCCCAGAACAATAGATGCGGTCATGTAGAGAAAAGAGACCGTACAACATCAAACCTGTCTTTCATGATGAACAACTAAAATAACATCACGTATATTTTTAAAAATATATGTGGAGGTTATATGGGCCGATGGACCCAACTCAGGCTGTATGCCTTGACGACCTCCGTCGCTGCTAATATACGTTACGGCACTCACCTTATTGTCATCTCATTAAATTACCACCTTTCGTAAACTCACGTTCGTTGGTGGAACCTTAGTTTCCAAACCTTCATGAGCAACTAATATAACTGTTTTTTGTAGAGATAGACGATACAGCGATGGCGTGATGAACGCGACTTCCTTAAACTTTACCGACTCCCTATTCAACGGTTGCGAAGTCATGCGCTTGCATTGGTCATTCTAGAGATACTTTCTAATGTTCCTTAAGATGTTAAGCGCCTTTACATGCACAGTTTCGAAGATATGCTACCACATCAGCGATTTATACAGCCATGTTTGTAGTGATAGAAGCTTTTATCGTTGCTTCAAAGCCTGTGCCTTCCATCGCTTTATTGTTAAGCAGCTCGGTTTGCAGCTGAGTTTCAACTTTGTTGTTCGTGTGTTTCGGCTAATGCATAACATTCAATCCATCACAAAAAACTCGCACAATTCCTTAAAGCAGCTACCCCTGCGTACGTGTTCCGCTATATTCACTTATAGCGACATCAACACATTCATACGGCAATGACGCCGTATGTCACCTTATGCTTTCACATTTTACCACGTCAAGCGCCTATGATGTATGAAAGGGTTGCAATACTCAATTCACAAGCACCTCAGAGTCTTGTTAACCTACTAACCACAATGCAATGATAACTCATTTCCTTACTTGTGCTAATAGTTCTGCTACCGGTTATTGTTGTGCCCCCGTATTCTTCATTTTCTCTCTTTGTTTTGGATACGTAAAACACATCGCAACATAACAAAGAACATTGAGAATTGTGCCTGCCAGAATAATATACATCATTGACTTCCTGAGAGCTTCGGCATTTCTCTCCTTAATATCCGTAGCCATTGTTTCAAAAGACTCTCTGGAGGGAACGTATCCGAACACCTTCTCGGTCAAATATGCACAAATCTGGTAGAGAATTACGCTACTAGAAATACCTGATATTGTTCGAATGATGGCAGATGCTGTTGCCTGATAGTCATTTTCTATTACATCCTTCATAATAGCCCTATCGACGCCACCAACCGTCACTAATGTCCCACCCAGCGTTGCCAACTCTACATAATGATACCAAAGCAATTTCCCACATGGAGCCGGCCCCAAAAAGAATAATAGACATACAACAAGACGGACTACCATCACTGCGATACCAGAACTGAGTTCGCCATACTTTGGCTCTTTTTTGGCAATCGTCTCTATAATTTTCCCCCCAGCTCCACTTCCCGCTGCGCCTCCAATCAGTGTGACAGCAATCGCAACGCCTGCCATTGTGTCCGATACACCTAAATATTGCAGATATATGGTCATGTAATTAAATGCACACATTGGAGCTTCTGCGATGAATAGTGTAAATATGGATATAACTGCCGTTGGTTTCGTAAATACTTCCTGAAAGGCTCTGGATACACGCTGTAGAAAATCTTCCTTCTGTTGTGTAGTATCGCTGTTTCCACCACCACATTTATTCAATCTCATTCCAAATACAATGGCAACACCAAACAATATCCATACGTATCCCAATACAACATAAGAAGTACGCCAACCATAATACCCCAATAATACTTTGCGCGCAATAATCGTAGTTATGACTGCGCATATCAATCGGCCAATACAATTTAGAGACTGGAAAATTGTGAACTTCGTGCTAGCCGCTTTTGATTCCTTTTTCTTATCTTCTACTTCCTCCTTCTTGCTTTGATTTGGAGTTCCCTCAGATTTCTTGCCCTGGTTCTGTGCTCCTTCCGCTTTCTTGCCCTGGTTCTGTGCTCCCTCACCCTTCTTAGCTGCTTCCTCCGCTTCCTTTGAATCAGTTGAATCGGAAACGATCTTTTGTTGCACAGGATAAACACAAGCGAAGCCAAATCCGTGTAAGAAGCGCAGGAAAAGGATCTGAGGATGCATTAACAGTATACATTACAACGTACCACTTTATAGTGCGATGCAGAACTGAGGAAAATGGAAGCCATGCCCATCACTAACAGTCCGCCACCAAGCACAAATTTCGAAGCATACTTATCCGCGAGCAACCCCCAGATTATGCAACAACCCATGCGTGACATAGTAGACACGGTTGCCAGAGTAGACAACTGAGACTGCGAAAATCCCAACGTTAACTCGAAGGCCCTCATACACATGGACAACACTTGTTGATCGTAACCTTCAATGAAAGAGACCAGGTAATACAGCGCTTCTGCCAACGGTCCATACGTACCTATCTTGGTCTTAGGTGTAGTCATTTGTGCAGGGGAAGCTTCAGCCATTTTTGTGTGCTACAATGGCGGCTACCTTGTACAAATGACGGTTTAATCTAATTATAGCGATATCTCCAGAGATGCATCAAAAAAGAAACATCAAGGTTGTCTATATTGCATGGTACAATACAACATAGGATTCCCTCGCGATCAAATCCCGTTGAATGAACCGACATAAAATAGTTCACATGTGCACAGTAATACGCGTTCTTCAAACAACGAAGCCATTCATCCATATTTCATTTACCCCAGAATAATGGTCTTGCTCATATTGCGAAAAAGTTGTCCAACTGCCGCAAAAAATGTTTTGATAATGGATAAGTAAAATGTGATCAGACATATTTATAAAAAGTAGCATCGAACATCTATAAAAATCCTTCGATCTAATGCTACCTGTCTGCCTTCGAGACCTTAACGTCGCTACTGATGTACGAAGGGTACCCACACAATTGTCATCCTAATATATTAGCACCATTCTTAAACTCACCTTAGCGTGGGAAACTCGATTTCAGCACCTCCATGTGCAGGTGGGATTGGTAGTTAGCTGATCACTGTCGATTACTAGCAGTTTTTAATAACGTTTTAGCTCATACGTGATAAACTGCCAGATTAGTGACGTGCGTATGGGCATCGGCAGGGTAAATAGATGACCTGGAGACATTCATGCGCCTTTAATTCTCGTTTTACTGACACTATATAAGGGCATAAATGATGACAATCGTTGTGAACATGCAGATGACCGGTCAGCGTAACTTGGATGAGGTGAAGAAACATCGGAAGAGGAGGTATAACGACCTAGTGAAGAATATGAAGGGAATATGGTTTGACCAACAGACATGCTTCAAGCTGGTGCAGTATTTTTGATGAGTCGGGAAGGAGTCGTGACGCTGTAGGATTATAGCTGTAGCAGCGCATGAGACAATTTGGAAGCCAACATACGAGCCACAGCGTCTAGAAACCCTTTAAATGATGATAAAATGAATCTAATGATATCAGATAAGTACGCACTGTTGTGATGCATTAACTTCCACTTCTCAGTCTGTATAACGTATAACGTAACCACAACGCATTGTATGAGGCGCACTATATTATTTTGCACAGAAGCATAAGGGCTCCCATGATGCGATTCTGTGATCATAAAGTTAATATTGCTTATCCCAAACATACCAAGGTTCGATATTTAACAGGCACATACATTAATCTCTAGTTTTTACTTAACCTAAAACTCAGATAAACGGGCCACCCGAAGTGTTGGGCGGCGCAGTAGTACAACAACACGACAACGCTGATGCCTATGTTGTCGTGTTGGCGCATAATTCCCTCCGTTATGGGAAGTACAAGACTCAGCAGTATCCGGTGTTGTTGCACGCGAACGTAATAAAGGGAGAAGTATGAGGCAATCCCCGCAGCGACTGTTCCATAGACCTGTAGACAATTGTCACGTTAATGAAACACAAATGTAGCGTACTCACATGTATTCACACCATCTTACTAACCGTCTTATTACCGCACCACTTCCTCGATTTAGTAGAAATGCCTACAATGCAGGCAACCGGGTCTATGATGAACACCGGCAGAAGGACCCTGAGGGGCAGTCCAAACACAGCGAAAAGCAGGAC
This sequence comes from Babesia bigemina, assembly GCF_000981445.1. Lineage (NCBI taxonomy): Eukaryota > Apicomplexa > Aconoidasida > Piroplasmida > Babesiidae > Babesia > Babesia bigemina. The sequence goes on from NC_027220.1 coordinate 306,277, forward strand.
AATCAGATTGTACCAGATGATACCAGCATCATCCTTGATGCCGAATCTAAGCGGCACGGTTTTGAATATGATTATTGATATCACCGCCACGGCAATTATGATTGCTTTGAGATGTGCACCCGGCACGTTAATGTGTGCGAGGGTGATTCCGCAACCAATGTGTACCAATTTCCTGCAAATATTATGACGCCAAATCTCCATCTCACCTTGCCTGCAGAGGTGTAAGGAGATTGGTGACCGCGGTCAACAGGATTCCACCGATGACCGCAATCCTCCACATTGTCTACTACTTGTGTTACAATAGTCGGTGTTCCTTTTCGAAAATGTCTGTCATTGGTTGGTTGCACAATATTTCCACCAAATGACAGATGAATGGATATCTCAGACTAGAGCTAGCGAGCTTTACGGCCTGAGTGTGTCGGAGCTGCAGCGGAATGTGGCACACGTCATCGACAACTCCGGCACTGCCGGGCGCGACCCAGGTAATGCTGCACCTACAGTAAAACGTGGAAGCAACCCGATTGTGCCATTAACTGTGCGTTTGGTGAAGAATCCACGCGGTTATCACTTGCCGATGCGCTTGTATAAGACATCGGAGCTTGAGGCTTTGAGGGCGATAAAACGGGAACGGGAGCAAAATAGCGTCCCATCCGACAAGTGTGTGAAGAAAAAAGTTATTAAGCGCAGCCGGAAGAAACCGGCGCCACGGCCGGCTCCTCCCGTATGCGACAGCAACGGACACACTTTCGTGCCCGAGAGCTCCGCCGTGCACAAGTGCTCGGTGTGCGGTCAGAGAGTCGAGTTGGAGGTTATTTAACGGTATTCAAATTGGTATGTCGTCTGGTCCGACCGGAAGCGAAGCCAAGAACGCCTCCCAGTTGACCATGCGCAACAGCGGGGACCGATACCTGATGAACGCTAGTATGTGGTTGATCGTGAGTTTCTCCTCCTCGTGGCTAAGTGCCATGAACACGGAGTCTGCAAATCTGATTGTAACAACCTTTTATACGGCACTCACCAACAGCCTCTTCTTCTAGCGGTTGCTCGGCTATGCTCTTCAGTGCTCGCCCCGAAATGGCAGCGGAACCGTCCTTTGCGTCCCCTACTCTCGGCGTGTCAATCGCCACTAGTCACAATCATTACATAATAACGTATCGCAACACCAACCGTTTCCGAGATACCCTTTGAGCTTAAACTTGTGACGCTGCCTCTCAGGCACCAGGAACAGCGGCTGTCTGTTTGCAACGTAGTACGTTGGCCAGTCTAACTGCGCGGCTGCAAGCCGCTTAGAGAACTGCGACCGAGACAGGCTCTCGTCGTCGTGGTCGAAAATGGAGCGCCACTTGCATGGGCGGCGCGTGTCTACACCGGCGACGTGGCAGTTCGGTGTTTTGAGCACGCTGCCGATGGGCGACGGATCGGACAACCGGCCAAAAATCTGCACCTATATGACCTCTACAACCCATTTCAAACCTTGGCGAGTTCTATGGCGTTAAATGCGAGGCTATCAAAGTGTTTTAGAACTGCCGTTGGCCGGACGGCCGCAGCCGGCAGGAAGGCACCGGTACCCAGGCAGAATGTGGCCCAGAAGGTGGCAGCAGCAATCGTGCGACTATATGTGGCTAAAGGACGCATTTATCAGTGACCTAGCGGCCCAATCCGGGAGACGGTTACCGTAGCAACTGCCGCGCGCCTACCCCATAGCGCAGTAGATGGCCTGTTTACGGCTCTCCGGGAGGCCAACCATTTAAAAGCGGCCTATTCCACGACTCGTCGCGGTATTATATACACCTGCTACGAGTATCCCCATTTGTTGGCAGTGTGTCAGGGGAACGCCGAATCCCGCCTCATCGCGTATTACTAGATTATCGTAACAATGGCACAGAGAGTGGTTTTGCGCCGTCGTTGCCGTTACAACACTAAATCCAACAAGCAGCGCGTGGTCAAGACGCCCGGCGCCCGCTTGGTGGTTCAGCGCCGCACCAAGGTCGCGCAGGGCCCGAAGTGTGGCGACTGCAAGCGCAGGCTCGCCGGTATCGCCGCGCTCAGGCCTCACCTCTACCGCAACCTGAAGAAGCGCGAGCGCACTGTTTCGCGCGCCTACGGTGGCGTCCGCTGCCACGGATGTGTCAAAGACAGGTCAGTTGCTCTCCGTGGCGTGTGCCCCCGCCTTATCTGCATCGCTGCACATCTCTCGCAGGATCATCCGTGCCTTCCTCAAGGAGGAACAGAGGGCTTTGAAGAAGGTCATTGAGGCTCGCGAGGCCACCAAAGCCACCGCCGCTGGAAAGGGCAAGGAGGAGAAGAAGGACGCCGCGAAGAAGTCCGCTAAGGCCCCCAAGGCCGAGGGTGCCAAGGAACCCAAGGAGTTCAGGGACTCCAAGGCGCCTAAGAGGAAGTCTGCTCCTAAAGCTTAAACCACTCTTTAATATGCTGTTGGGCGTGTCACCCTCATACAACGCTGCGAGGCCGTAGTTACAATGTGTTTTCATTGCGCCTATGGGCCACGGTAGAAGGCCCTTGACGCTGTTATTTTTGCATTCTGTGCGTCTTTTGCTGCTTAGGGGATTCTGCACGGCGGGCGCAGTCCACCATCCTTCCAGGTATTACGGCACTGGGTTTCTCCACCGCAATTTATCCCACATACCGAACCTCCATTCGCTCAACATGGACAAACGTCAAGACAACATTGAGGCGGCGCCAGTACCGCCCGCAAACCCCAAGGAAGACGCCAAGCAAGCTCGTCTGAGGGCGCGCGGTAGGTCCTTCACAGACATGTATAGCGGTTTAACGTCCGTGTACCGGCGATTCCCGCGCACTTATAGCTACCGTCGTAACGTATATAGCTGTTTGTCGTGATGTGTGCTATTCGCTATTGCGCGATCTCATGCTTTTCCAGAGGAACAAGAACGACAGAAGTTGTTGCTCCTCGAGACTACGGTCTCTGACCTGGATTCGACCTCGTTTGGGTACCTATCTCCCACATTAACTAGCTTGCCTGCGCGCAACTGGGTTGACATCAAGGACGTGGACGATGCGAAGGACCAACTCGTATGGATACGCGGCCGCATCAACGATGTCCGCGGAAAGGGTACGTCGCGCTTCGCATGACCGTTAACCAAGTGTCGCGCAGGTGCTATGTGCTTCATTATCTTGCGCCAGCAGTACCAGTCGCTTCAGTGCATCGTGGACTCACGCCAGGAAATGGTGTCGAAGGACATGGTGAAGTGGTCCGCATCGCTTTCCATGGAGTCCATCGTGGACGTGTTTGGCAAGGTGGTCGTTCCTGATGTACCAGTCGCCTCAACTACGGCCAAATGTAAGTGAACTGACGATTACCATGCCATCAAGGTGTGGGAGTGGGTACACCGGCGTCCAGTGAATCCAAAACTGATAATATAATTGCACAGGCGAACTCCAAGTGCACAAGATCTTTTGCGTCAGCAAGGCCACTCCAACGATGCCGTTCTTGATCCGTGATGCGAACAACACCGACGATGAGGAGGCATGCAAGAACCCAAACGTACGTGATGTCGTTTCCCAGTTCAATGCGCGCAGGTCATCAAGGTCAACCAGGACACCAGGTTGGACAATCGCCCGCTAGATCTCAGGGTGAGTAGCCGTAAAGAAGTGCGTAAACCACATTGCACCTTACAGGCTACGCTCAACCTTGCCATTTTCAAAATACAGTCGGAGATCTGTCAGCAATTCCGCAATTTCCTGATCGAGCGCCAGTTCATCGAGATACATAGCCCCAAACTGCTGGGAGGTACCAGTGAAGGCGGGTGCAACGTGTTTAAGCTGAAATACTTCGACAACGACGCTTGTCTCGCTCAATCCCCGCAACTCTACAAGCAACTGGCGGTTGTGGGCGACTTCCGTCGGGTGTTTGAAATAGGTATAGTTGGCGGCTAATATTGCATGTAAACATAACTTCGCAGGCCCGGTTTTCAGAGCGGAGAACAGCAACACCCATCGCCACCTTTGCGAGTTCGTAGGTCTGGACATGGAGATGGAGTTCAAGGATTCGTACATGGAGGTGGTGGACATGATCGACGACATGCTGAAGAGCATTTTCGAGGGCGTTACCAAGCAGCGTAAAGAGGAAATGGAGATATTCGGGAAGATGCACCCGTCAGTGGAGCCATTGAAGTGGCTGGAACAAACGCCTCGTCTTCGCTTCACCGAGGTTGGCCGAATCTGGTTTGACATGACATCTTTCAGGCCGTGGAAATGTTGCGGGGGACCGAGTTGGCGTCCGAGATACCCGACGACATATCCTCGTACGACTTCTCCACCGAGCAAGAAAAGCGCCTCGGACGCCTGGTGCGGGAGAAGTACAACACTGACTACTACATCATCTACGAGTACCCGCTCAACGCGAGGCCGTTCTACACGATGCCGCTGGAGCGGGATGGCATGATGTTCACGCACAGCTACGACTTCTTCATGCGCGGGGAGGAGATACTGTCCGGCGCCCAGCGCATACACAACCCGGAACTGCTGCTGCGCCGGGCGAAGGAGTGCGGCATCGACCCCAAGACCATATCAAGCTACATAGAGGCATTTAAGATGGGTGTTTCCCCGCACGCGGGCTGCGGTATCGGGTTGGAGCGCGTGGCCATGCTTCTGCTTGGCACCGGCAACATCCGCAAAACTTCGTTGTTCCCCAGGGACCCCAGGCGCCTCACGCCGTGATGTCGCACGTAGTATCAACCCGAACTTGAGGCCAGCTTCCGCTTGAATTGCTCGTATCGTTGCACGTCCTCCTTTTGCACCGACTTCCTGCGCAGAATGAGCGGTTGGAAGGGGGGGCCCACCTAGCGTTCGCCATGGCGACCTTGAAATGTTCGTTGGTAATGTACGGCACCGGGTCCTCTTCACCTTCCTTTAGCGGGCGCCCGCGCTTCATTTCATGTTCGATGCTCTCCCGAATGGCCTCGCGGGCCGCTCGGTGGCATATTTCTGCGATATCGGCACCTGCACGCGTGTCAGCTGTGTCGTGGGATCACGTTGAAAGTATAGCGCACGAAGCTTACCTGAATACCCATCAAGCGCTTCTGCCATCTTGCGAATGTTCACGTCCGGGGCCAGTGGCGAGTTTTTCAGGGCGGCCTTGAAGATGCTCTCCCGGCTCTTGAGATCAGGCAACGATATGTAAATGAGTTGGTCCAGCCTCCCAGGCCTGCAAATTGCCGGATCGAGGATATCGGGCCTGCGGGTTCATTGGCGAGGCGATGTGTCACAACGTACCGGTTGGTGGCCGCTATGATGAAGATGGGCTTCTTCACATTAACGCCGTCGATTTCCGTGAGGATCTGGTTAATGACACGGTCAGCAGCCTCCGATCCGCTGCTGCTCCCGCCACCAGCACCTCCTCGAGTCTTCGCGATGGAGTCGATCTCGTCGAAGAACAGAATGCACGGCGCCGCAGCCCGCGCCTTGTCGAACAACTCGCGCACGTTGGCCTCGGATTCGCCGAACCACATGGTCAGCAACTCCGGTCCCTTGATGGAGATAAAGTTGGCATTGCACTCGTGGGCGATGGCTTTTGCCAACAGCGTCTTCCCACACCCAGGCGGGCCGTAAAACAACACCCCTTTGCTGGACGCCTGGCCGAACTTTCGGAACTTCTCGGGGTGTTCCACCGGGTATTGCACCGTCTCTATGAGCTCCTTTTTGACGTCCTCCAGGCCTCCGACGTCGTCCCACGTGGTCTCGGGGATCTGGACACGGCGCTCACGGAGGGTCGAAGGGTTGCAAATGGCCAGCGCCTCCGCGAAGTGGCGATTCTGAATGACCAGCTTGTTCAGCACCTCGGGCGACACCTTGTCCTCGAACTGCAGCATGTCCAACGAAGCCAGGTTCTCGCGGATGCAGCACATGGCGGCCTCAAAGCACAGCTGCGCGATGTCGGCGCCGACGTACCCGTGGCACTCCTTCGCGATTTTCCTCAGCGACACGTCGGGACTCAGCCTCATGGTGCGCGTTTTGATCTTCAGAATCTCGTAGCGCTCGTCCTCGTCGCACGCCGCAATTTCGATCTCCCGGTCGAAGCGACCGAACCTTCGCAGCGCCATGTCGATGGAGTTGATACGGTTGGTCGCCGCTAGTACGACGACATTCTTGCTGGGCTCGATGCCGTCCATGAGCGTCAGCAGCTGACTGACTATCCGCCTCTCCAGCTCGCTGGGGCTCTTCTCGCGTTTCGTGGCGATGGAGTCGATCTCGTCGATGAAGATGATGGCGGGGGCGTTTTTCGACGCCTTCTCGAACGCCCGGCGAAGCTTTGCCTCGGATTCGCCAACGTGCTTCGACATGATCTCTGGGCCGTTTATAATCACGCAGTGTGCGCCCGTTTCCGACGCAATGGCCCTGGCAATGAGCGTTTTGCCCGTGCCGGGTGGTCCATGCAGAATGACGCCTTTGGGGGGCGATACACCTACTGCCTTGTACACCTCCGGATGCAGGAGTGGCAGCTCTATAAGTTCCCTGATCTTGGACAGCTGCTTGTCCATGCCCCCAATCTCCTCGTACCCCAGCTCGCCGTACGCGCTGTCGTGCTTTTCGCGCGATAACGGCGCGCCGGTACAGTCGAGGATGCTCTCGCCGGAAATAACCCCCGTCTCGGCATCCGAGATGTTGCGGAAGTCGCGATTGTACGACTTCACGCCCATCACCTTGAACTCTATGGTGAAGCAGCTGCTTTCCCTGTGGTCGTCTCTGAGCAGTTTGAGCGCGGTTTTGCTGTCATCCTGGAACTTCACATTTAGCGTCAAATGGTCGCCTAGGCGGACTGGACGCCTCCTGCCCATGGCGATTTCGCGGCTGAAGAAGTCCACGGCGACTTTCATCAGCATCTTGGGGAACGACGCCCGGGCTTCCTGCGGTATTTCGGCAAGGATCGGGGCAACTGTATCGGCAAACGGCAACAATTTGACCACTTTGGCTGGGGGTACGTCCACCAGGAGGTCGACGGATAGCACGTCGCCATGTCTCAGCCTTAGGTTGCGACGGGTGTCCGCGTGGATAATAACACGGTTGTCCGTGATGCTGGGGTCGATCTTCACGATACAAACAGTGTCGCAGCGCTTTTTGCCTCGAACGCGCACCAGGTTGCCTTCTGCCACCCCGAGCTTGTTCGCGGGTTCCTGGCCCATACGGATCTCCACATTGTTGTTGCCTTCGAACGTGTCCCGCAGCACGAACAGATTCGTCGCAACGCCGTCGATTACCTTTTGGTAAAGGCTGCCCGCGCGGCCATCTTTGGCGTTTTCTTCAGTCTCTGCATCAGCGGAAACGGGCTTGTTCGCTGGTAGTCCATTGGCATCCCCGCGGCTGGCGGCATCGGACTTGTCCGCCCACTTCCAGTTGCGGTCGTCGTCAAAAGGGCTAGAGCTGCCGCCTGCGTTGCCACGCCCGCCCCATCCGAACGGAATCAGCGCCGGGTACTTTTGTGAACGCCTGAGCGAACGCGCAGAGCAAGGAGGTGCAGCCACCAGGCGATGACCTCTGTTTTGTTGGTATATGCCGCCGTCTAGGGACGCGGCACGGGGCAACTCCAGCAGACTGGCCACTAGCAGGACACCCAACAGACCAATGCGATATCGCGGCATCCTATAAGAGCGGTCCGCCTATGTCTGCCTGGGCAGACTCATTGCCGTAGATTCCGTCCGTCGGCGCGAACGGTATAGGCTGCCAACACAGTCGGTCACAGTTGCAACACATCAAATGAAAGTTGCGAAATGGCGATGGAAGGTTGCGTAACAGAAGCCAGAAAACCGATTAAGCGGCCTTCCGCCCACCACTGCGCGCGACGGAAGAGCAACGATGCGCGCCGATATATTGCCTACCAGTGATCAAAAGTTATTAAAGGTATTCCCGTATTGCATTGTGAGAAATTATACCGTTGTCTTATGATTAGCAGCTGATTTCTGATGCAATAAACCGTCATAATATTTGTATCTGCTGGTGGACACGGCCTTGCGTGCAGACAAATGGCGAATATGAAGGCTCACATACATGCGTTATACACATGTTTATTTGACAGTTTCCTACGAGCAGCCTAACGCGGCAGACAGTCTATTTGGCGTAGGTCGCAGGCGTTGATGTCGACGTACTACTCCTAAGCGTGGAAAGGCGAAATTTTCATGCTGTTGGTTTGACAAATATCTTGTGATCGTAAATCATGATTCTGCTCTCACACCGCATATCCATGCTTGAACGTACCACCGGTCCAGCATGAAGTAGACGTCATGATTACAGTGATGCTGTAAGTGACCTGAAGCGTGTACACAGGCCCATTTGGAACCATTTACCTCCAAATAGTTGTAATGTGTGACACAAATGGCTAGCAATTTTCTATTACGGCCTGCAAATGCAGCTAAAATACATTTATGTCATACTCACTTCTGCTCACCTGAATCGAGCAATGGAGTACGCATTCTACATGTAATGATGATCATGGGCACATATATCCGGTAAATTACCCATGTGAAGTGGCGCAACTAACCAAACGTTGGACAACATCTGGTGTGTAAGGGTCTCAGCCACCGTCACCATACCTCAGCCGGTAAGCAGCACATCGGTAAAATTCGCGTAATGAACGCAATAGGAGTTAATCAGAATTGCGTTGGAATATGCGCTGGTGTATCATAAGACACATGAATGATGTGACCGTTACACGGTGCAGACAGCACATGATTCGAGGCGGCTTTTAGGACTGTAGACATGAGCATCACCGGCCTAAGCACTGACCGCGCGGCCAGCCACCGCAGCCTGCAGGTTATTGCGGAGGTCAAATGTGTAGTGCGAGAGCTCGTGGAGAACGCCATCGACGCCGGAGCGAACGACATCGGTGTGTTTAACCGCTTTTGATAAACAACGCCTGCAGCCGTCAAACTGATCGATTACGGCACTACATCCATCCGTGTGGTTGACAATGGTCGTGGCATAAAGGAATCCAACTTCGAACAGCTGGGTGGGTAACTGGCTCCTCTTCGTGACTAGGTTGCAGCGCTTCGCAACACGACGTCCAAAATCCAGAACTTCGAAGATATCTTCACGAAGCTCAACAGCCATGGGTTCAGGGTACGGTTGATTACGTCTCGTCAGTAATGCCGAATCCGCAGGGGGAGGCGCTAAACTCAATCGCAAATGTCGGCGTGCTCGATGTGGTGACTCGCGTCGCCGAAGAGGACATGGGATGGGAGTTGAAGTTCAAATCGGACGGAACGCTGCGTGAAAAGAACATGGTGGCGACGAAGGTCGGTTGCGCATGCTGTGATGTGGCAATTGGTTGCAGGTGGGAACTACGGTAACATGCCGCAATCTTTTTGAGCCGTACCCCGTTCGGCGCAACCTTCTGCTCAAAAACGCTAAATCACAAATACCTGGCAGCGTTGGAATCGTGCAGCAATACGCCCTGATCCATCCGGAGATACGCTTTGCCGTCTCCAACGTCTCATCCTCCAGCTACCAAATGCAGAGCCTCTTTACGAGCCCGGGGAGCTGCAATACTATCCGAGAGGTTTCAGAGCAGATTTTTGGCTCCAACTTCGTGAAAAACGTAGTTGATGTTTCGCTCAGCGGCGATGGGTGGAGCGTTGAGGGGGTAATCAGCACGCCGCAGACGGGGCGACAGAGCAAGGACATACAGATCCTTTTCGTGAACCGTCGCCCGGTTGACGAAATGAAGAAGATTAAAAGGTGCCTAAAGGAGGTGCATCGCCAGTTCTCGAGCAGGAACAACGTCGCCTATGTCCTGAACCTGACTATCGATTGCCATCAAGTCGACGTCAACCTGGCACCGGACAAACGCCGCCTATTCTTGATGCAGGAGGAAATTATAACCCAGCAGCTGAAGGAACGGATGGTGGATCTGTATATGATGAAAATGGCGAAGGGATCTCTTGTAAACGACCCACTGTCATTAAAGCAGATGCAGTTCAGCATCTCAGGTGACATGGAACACGGCGACAAGGCGGTGTCTCGCGGAAGTAGCGACGAGTTCAATAGTCGTACCCACAGCGTAGATAAGGCTACGCAAAGTGCGTCAAGCAAAGGTGAGTCCATGGCTGGGATGCTAACTTCGCAAGGAACAAACCAACCGGCAGCACGGGGTGATCTGGTCTTACAGTCACGACTTGGGCTGACCACTGGCGCCTTTCAACAAACAACCTCTAAACTGTCAGAAATGCAACACAACACATATGGTGACGGGGATGCATCCGAGGCAGTCAATTCTGCCTTCATAGCCCTGGAAACGGCTCGGAGTGGAGAGGGCATTATGTCGAAACAGTCAGCAGGGAGGCCCGCATCCGTACGTTTCAGGGAAACAACATCGCATCAGCAAATGCTCGACTCTTATATCATGATGCCAAATCATAACACAAAGCCATCTACGGAACACATGGGCACAGGCGGGTATGAAAGTGAACCACGGAACGACCACAGCGATGCGACCCTAGTAGATACCCACGACGAACTAAATGGAACAATACAACCAACTGTGCAAAGCAATATGCCAATTCGTTCCCAAGGATCGGCTGTTGGAACAAAGTCGTCACAGATGGACATGCACCTGGACTACAAGGACACCATCAGTAACCAAAGGTCGACAGATACACGAGGTAATGCAGGCGTATCGCACTTGCACATGGCAGGTGAGACGAATGTGGAAGTTGACGGAGACACTGAAACGTATAACCGATCATCCAGGCCGGAAAGCGCAAGGAGCTCTGACCCTCAAGCTTCTAATGACAACAGTTTACAGGGACATGATGACGTTAAACTGGACGACAGTGTTAATATATCATCGCAGGGAGTTGCTACTCAGGAGTCGGTAAGCGAGGGCTGCTTCTTCAACGACGACACCCTTAAAGTGAACATGGCACGCCTTTACAACGACAATATGTGCACCACGATCAGTCAGCGCACGTTAAATAGAAACAACTACAGTGAAAATGTGCCTATGCTCAGCGATTATGGAATGATGGACCCGAAGGTATTTCTGAGGATGAAGGTGTGCGGCCAATTCAATAACGGGTTCATCGTCGCCAAACTGGAGGGAACCGAACTGCACACAGAGGAAATACAGTACTCGGTATACCTTATCGATCCACACGCAGCGGACGAGAAAACGAAGTAAGTGCGCTTTTGAGTTACGCTAACCCCCTCAGGTTCGAGCAGTACAACGCCAGCGTAAAAATACACAAACAACCCCTGGTACACCCGCGAAGAGTGGATCTATCCCCATTCCATCAGCAAGTAGGTCATTGGCGCAGACGTGCTAATGCCGCCTTAGGTTGTGCTGGCCAACATAGAGCTGCTGAAGGAGAACGGGTTCGATGCTTTCTTGGTCCCGAAGACCGAGCCCTCGGATGAACCAAAAGCAGCAGTGCAGGAACCGGGAATCTATCTGCGCTCCTTCCCACAATTGATGGGTCAAATACTGGGCGAAGAAGATTTCGTATCTTTCGTGCATGATCTGGCTCAAAACGGGGTCGCAGCGCCTAAGGATAACAAATCCAGCGATGCACGGCAATTTCTCTGGGGCAGCAACACGATATTGCCGCGCCCCAAGCGCATCTGGAACATTTTGGCAACCAGGTATTTTTCATGCCATCGTTCATGACGTTGCTTGTAGAGCCTGCAAAGACGCAGTCAAGCTCGGAGAGCCACTGTCTCTTAAACAAATGGAGAAGATAAAGCGCGGACTCGCCAGTCTGATACACCCCTGGAATTGCCCGCATGGACGGCCGACAATGAAGTGTCTGATAACCACGGAGCAGATGAAGAAAATCATAAACGGCTAGACAGAGCTGCCACTGGAGGCAACGAATGCATACGCGCAACTCAGATGAAGTTTTACGTAGTATGCATGTAGATTTGTACATCGGAGCCGAGTGTCGGTGTGTATGCTGCGTACCGGCCTTCGGCGGCGCCCTGTGCCAGGTGACGTTGCTGCGTGATTCGGGCTGCCCTTTCAGTCAATATTGACAATACAATTCGTGTTTTGTGGTATTTCAAATGAAATACCGGCTAATTTGTTGCACAATCTGGTGCACGGCTCGTGAATGATGGCCAGGACTGGCAGCCTTTTCGCCCAAAGCTAGGTTAGAGAAATGGCCTCCTGCGAGCCACAGCCGTGGCTCCACGAGTTCAGGAGGTGCCTGAAATCGCTGAAGAATCCCGAGGAATATGTCAGCTTCGCTCTTTCGTACAACCCTCATGAGCAGCTCCTGCGCGACCCTCCTGTTTCTGCCCAGGGCCACGATAGGCGGAAACGGTTGGAATCTACGACGAGAAAATGCAGGGACGGCTCGATGTGCAGCGGTATAGTTACCCCGAGCGTCACCGATGTGTACAATTGTGGCACCTCCGCATTCGTGAGGAGCCGTGATGTCCAGTTAGACCTTTCAAAGGTTTACCTGCTGCTTTCCAACGCGAAGGATGTCTCTGCGAAGGGATACCCCAGCGGATATTCGGGAGCAAGACTCCACAATGCTGTTGTGTCTTCGACGCGGAGTGATTCCGGAGAGAGCGACGACGATGGATTCAACTCCAGCAATATAGGAGATGACCATGGCAAACAAACGTCACTTTTAGATCATGTTGTGAGGAGATTTGAACGCTATGTAGTGATCTGCATGGCGCTTGCTGAGCAGTTTCCCTTCGAGCATGCATCATACCAACATTCGCCGGACGTGGACCTTGCGGGGTCGGATAAACGAGAGAAACGCCTGTTGCGCCGATCGCTGACTAACTTCAGGATAAACCCAGGGGACTATCGCAATCTAAGGGGGGTGTCTGATCCGGTGAAGGAAGTTGAAACAGTTACTGCGGACCTCAATGTTGTTACGACCTTGAGTTGGCCATTTTACAGGGATGCCACGTGCGACGATATCTTCAAACTCCTCTGTTACTCCTTGATGAGGGGTAATTTCCAGGCCTTTGATATCATTCTGCAGAATAGCGAACCGTGCATATTGGAGCATGTCAAGGAGAGTTGGTCAGTATTGCTCAGTTACGTTCCCATAGTGGGGGATTACAGAAGGTGCAGAGACCTTTTAGGGACTGTCTTCAGTATATCAGAGCAAGTATCGGATGAAGATTGTAGCAAAGTGATTGACTGGGTACTGTGGAGGACATACGTGATACTGGAGGTAACGAAGTGCTCGTTCCACGTCGCCCTAAAATTCCTTAAGACCATGGCCGTACTTTTGAACAAGATCCAAACTACTAGCGCGATTGTACGATCCAAGTTGTATTTGTTCCGATCTCTTCTGTCTCTGATGAAGCAGTACATCATTTATGTCAGTTTCAAGACTGGGTCCGTTATGACTGTTAAGGAAATCGAGGCGTCAAGCTGCCTCTCCTACCTTGGGTTCCTCCAGCTAAAAGCTAGTGAACGACTTCAACTGTTCATAGAATGCATCGAAATGCCAATCCTCGGCCAGGAAAGTTGCGTGTGTGAAGACAGGTACAGGGATAAGTATGGCATATACAAGGTGTGCCTGCACTGCAAGACCGTTAACGCCACAAACGTAATGACTGTATTCTTCCGGTTGCAGTGTATCAACGAAGACATTAGCGATGTAGACAATGCTTTCTGTGGGCTATCCGAGGAGTTCGGAGTTTTCTTCGCAGAGCTGAAACGATGCGCGAACACTAGTAGCACAGAATGCATGGAGGGCCTGTATCAAACCTTTGATGGTGAAATAAGCACAGATCTCTTCGAGACCCTGTATGCGCTAACAAATGCGCTACTGGTGTCCGGGCACCGCGAAGTGGCATGCAACACGGTTTTCCGCTTACTGTTCGACCGCAGCTCTCGTTATAACCTTTTGGAGAACTACTTCGTATATAAGTCGATTTTCTCCCTGTTTGGCATAACCAACGATGCTTCGGACGATGGTAATGCAGCTGTGCTGGCCCATGAAGCAAGTCGGACAGCAAATGTGGGTAATTCGTGCCTACAGAGATTGTCCAGGGATCACACTACCGCGTGCAGCTACAGCAGGTCGGAACCTGCCGACCCGGATTACCTGGATTTCATTAGAACTAGGAATAGTGGGGATGGGAAAGTAACGTTGGCATTGGTTTTGAAGGCGGTCAGGTGTCAGCTCAACTTCATGGAGGCTGTGCTGAATTTAATGTCCATAATGCGAATGTTGCCCCTGAATTTTTCGAAGTTGCATATCGGAATAGCTGAACTCACAGAAGCGCTCTGTGACCAGGACAGGGCCGCCTCGCTTATTCAGAAGATTCTCGTACGTATAATTGACAAACGCCCGTCCGTGGATGACTTTCGCATGTGCATACATGCCCTGCAGGACATCGCCGCACATATCAACGGGTTATCTCTGCAAGACTTGCACATGATGTTCTTCTTCACCATATGCATCTCTTCTAGCGAGGTAGGGTACTTGGATGCGCAAATCCAAGTCTGGTTCGCCTCTTCGAGCAAGGGAATAGACAAGATCGGGATGTTCCTCATGGCCTCACTGTCTGCTGTGAAGGCTGTAATCTACAGGTTAAGTGGCGAGCAACACGTGAACTTCGCAATGGCTAAGCTGGTCACTGAATTATCGCACGGGCTTCATGAGGGGGCAGCCGACTGGAAATATCTCAAGCACCCAATTTACGAATCGGCCATAAAAATGCACGAAATGATACAAGTATACCTGGACTTTTTAGGCATCGATTGGGATGGGAACCTAGTAAATGAGGGTGGCAGCGTTCTCAGTTTCATAGAGAGTGGCGACAACGTGCAGTACATTCCTGACTATGAAATAATCATCAGCGATATCAGGCGCTTGGGGATGTTCCAAAGAATATCTACAGTTGCAACTACCACCTCCCTGTTCTCCAGTAATGTGCAGGGGAAGCACAAGAAGTTGGGCTACAACCTATACAACAACAAAACCGAACTAATGGAGCATGCACTCAGCAGCCTGGCTGCCTGCTACTTAGAAAGTGCCGAAAAGGCGTCGCCGGACACCGAGACATATTGGGAGTGCCGTATTTTTGCATCAATCTTGCGCGGTGCATATATGGACGGCGGGGAAGGTTTTGTGTACGGTGAAGGCCAAATGACAAAGCGATTGTGCCAAATTCGTGATGACGCCTTACTGGTGCTACCGGCGAAAGCACGCAAGGATATTCTAGCGATGTTGGGGTTGATACTTAATCTCGTACAGGAAAGCCAGTCGCATGGAAACGCTGAGAGCTCGGCAGTGGAAAGCGCCGCAATGTCCGTGTTGATGTGGCGACTACTAGCTTCATCGTATGTTAGGTCGGCTGATTTCGGAGGCCTGGCAAAACTGTGTGCACAGTTTGCTAACGATGAACTCCCTGCATTCATTAGGTTTTTGAAGGAGAACACGTTCCACATTGCACCGATACAGCTTGATTCGGCAAGTGAAGCATCCGACTTGTGCGCCTCGAGCATCACACTCTTCGAGGTCATCACAGGACCTGACTGTGACACGGAGTCGACGCAGAATGCAGGAAATGAACTGGTCGTGAACGATTTTGTGTTACGAAACTGCATTCTTAAGCTGCTGGGCAAGGTTAATTTGGCCAAGATCGAGGTATGCCAGCCGGACAAAATGAAAATTTCGTTCGACAAACTGGCGCATCGTTTCACCGGCAACACTGCCAGCGTGCTGCTGAGCAAGGCTCTGGGTAAGGCGGAAACCGGGCTCTCTTCCATTAACTTGAAGAAGATGCAGTTCGAGACTCTGAAAGGCAAATTCTTTTCATCCGCTAAGAAAAGCACGGATATCTTTGACGGCCGTTTCCTACCCGTTTTGAATTTCTACAACACGGCGGTTTTGTGCATCACAGATTACGACTTCTCCGATCCTGCCAAAGTAGGGGACGGGAAGGCCGACGACCAAGACGTGATACGGTGGCGCTCAGTTGTGCGTTTTGACGTTGTCCAACTGCTACGCGTGGACGTCGAGCTAGGTGTCATGATGATGCTTGAAATGTGCAACTTCACGATGAACATCTTGTTTATCGAGCAGATGCACAAGATATTCCACAACATCAATGTACATCTGTGCATGCGCATTATACAGGTCTTGCGTTCGCGTCTCAGCAAGCTGGGTTGGCATCAATCGCTGATTGCACATCTGGAATCCATAGAGGGATTTCTGTCACTCTTCCTCGTTTTCCCAGGTGAGGTTGACATTTACATCGGTCGCTTCATAGCGAGCTCAACCTACCGGGCGGATTTCTTTGCACAAGTGGCCGAGTACGTCCTGGAAGATGTCAATGCGTTCTTGCAGATTTATAAGTGTCTCGATGCCCTGTTCTCGTGTAAGGAGGCTGACAGAGAATCGTCTCCCAGCTTTAACGCGCCACTAGGACTCGGAGATCTGACGAACGCACTATGGACGAACATATGTCTCCCAGAGCACCACTGCAGGATTACGGATCCGCTAATCGTTAGCGAATATGTCAGCATCCTTCTTCAGTCGTTGGAGAAGACATTCTGGGCCTCCGATCCGGATGATCTCTTGGATAAGATTAGGTCTATTGAGCCAGAGTTCCTAAATTTTGGCGCGCAGTATCGCAACTGTTTGCTCTCCATGTACGACTGCTACGTGCAGAAACGAATGCACAAACCGGGCAATTGGCTGTGCTGGAGAAAGCTTGTTTACAGGTACTTGCAGGTGTATCCTGAAGAAGAAACCTTTTTCGGCGACCTCTTCAGGCCCGCGTCGAATGAAGTGTTGAGGCTCCTGGAGGTCGTCGAACGCACCACCGACGGTTTCGACATCACGGAGGTCGACGACTTCGATATGTTTAAAAGGCAGCTGCTGCGTAAGGTTAACGTCCGCAACTACTTCGAGATCGTCAACGCAATGCGACATGTCGACGGGGAAGCGGCAAAGGTCCTCCTGGAATTCGTCCGCAGCGACATTCACGGCGCTGAGTACGTGACCGGGTTCAATGCGGCGCGTGCGCTGCACAGTCTCGACGTGGAGACAGCCTCGCGGTGGTAGCGGCGCGACACGCCGGCAACAACAACGCATCTAAGCTAATATAGAACTGTAGTGGGTTGTATACATGCAGTTGTCCCACGCTGGACACGCGGGGAGCTTGCGACCGAATAGATGTGCAAAATCTAGCTTAGCAACATAGTCCACATTTCATGACCTAGAGTGTGCATTTGAGAGTATGGTACATTCACGCAATACGCATCGCACTGAAGCTGCGGGACTTATCGTAGGGCTTGGGGTGTTCCGCGAGCAGCTTTATGTCTGAGCTCTTGTCCCAGTCGAGGCAATCGTCATTGGCCTTCCACGCGCGGTTGTAACCATCCATCTGCTGGAAGAAAGACCAGCGATCCCACTCGCGCTTGGGCAGACACAGCTTCTCCCTTATGGCGCCCTTGATCTCACCCAACGTCCAACGGGGATGTACCAGAACCTGGAACGGGTGGCCAAAGGTCTCGTGGTCAGGGGTCTGATGCATGACCGTCAGCAGCACACGTTCGCCGTTTTTAAGGCTCTCCTGCTCCTCGTAAGACCAGTCAGGCTCTACCCTTATTGGCGCAGCGAGGATGTTGCGGATGTTGGTGTTGACGTAATGCGGAAGGTCCCGCATGAGTCCCGATGGCTCGACAACCACGAACGAATCAGACAAGCACTCGACCATGCGCATTCTGACATTCGGCCCTAGATTTGCGATGCGAACAACCATGTCGCAGACCTCCCCAACAGTGATGCCTGCCGGAGCCTTGCCCATGCACACTCCTGTACACTCTACGCGACGGTTGAAAACCTGGACTACAAAGTTCAGCGACACTCCATCACACTTCACCGTCAAGTCGCTGTAACACTGGGGAAAGACTGCCATGTAAATGACGTTAGGCTTGTTGCTACCGCCCTCAAAGCGGCTATTAAGTGAATTAGCCAACGGCACTCCCCCCATCATTTCTTCACGGCCGGTGTCGCGACCAGAGTCGAGAATGCCAGTATCGCTGCCCGATATGGTGCGGTTTGGAAGTGCGAGAACGTTGCCGATGCCATTTGCATTTCCAGTGCCGCTTGCAGCGCTTATATCCGTTTGGCATGCGCTGTCAACGCTGTGGTCACTGCATTGCGCATTGCTGTTTATGCTGCCTGACCTCATCACCGCATCCCTGTTGGCGTTGTCGTGTCTCACGGCCTTCCCCAAAGCGGTGAACAGATTAGACAAGGGCTTCTGGACGAAACCGAGTGAGCCATCGCGGTGGCAGAAGTCGTCGATCGACGCCGGGCGCATCCAAATAGACTCCAACTTGTGTGGTTGGTGGGCATAAAATAACACGTGCGCGGGGTCAACACCCATGGACCAGCAGACATATCGAAGAGCATGTTTGCAAGGTACCCTGAGGTCAAGCGTGAACTGCACGGTCTTCAAAGGCCCTGCTACCTTGGGCGACTCTTCGAAGGACTTTGGCGACGGATCGTCTACACTTCCCACAGCCTTGACTATGGAGCCACAACAATTCACCCACGCACCCAACTGCTCAAAAGGGTTGTACAGCTCGAACGTTATCGTCACGACGTTCAGGCGCCAATCGATAAAGCTCGGGAAGTCGTAGATGGGAAACATGTTCACGCTCTGGTACTTCAAAATCTCAGTCGCAGCGAACGATTCCCAACGCGCTCTCATGTCCCTGAATGCGATCGTGTGAGGGCTGATACTGGCGCCAGGGGCCTCGCCACTTTGCAGGTAGTCAGCAGACACGTGGAACAGGGGTCCCGAAAGGGCCCCCTCCAGAACTGGGCGAGTTTCAACGAAGTCCTCTTTCAGCGTGAATTTCGTATCTATCTCCTCCACCAAACGGCGCATAGATTCGGTAGGACGGAAGTTGAAAACCAGCAAGTCGCCATTTCCCAGGTGCTGCTCCTTCAGTGTCTTGTTCAGCGCAACCGCCTCATACAGGCCGGACTGCTCGACGTACCAATTCAGGTGCAAGGACTCCTCGTGAAGTATTTGGTTTAATATGGCGTCCATTTCCCGAACTGATTTGCTACTCATGTCCACGGATCCAATCCTGGAAACGCAACGTTCAATAGCGCTCACATGGTATGGCGTGATCAGGCCTTCGGTCATGAAGCGCGCCAACTTGCACAAAGCCGGTCCTGCAACCTGCAGGATCGTACCTTCCGGTGAGAGGTAGACCACATCGATGCATATCAGCCGTTCTCCATCCGGGTTTTCCGAGAAAATGTCGAAGTACTTAATGAAGAACAAGCTCGAAGACTGAATTGACGCACAGTGCATAGGCCGGGGGACGTAGAGAATATACAGCGTAGGGTCGTACACCTGGAAAACGTCGTGGCGAATCTGAGAAACAATCGATTGCAACGTGTCGTCGGAGACCTCCTGATGACCACGAACTTCAGCAAGGCAGCAGAAACGATGGGTGCTCCTGTTTATACCCATTACATGGAAGTTCTCCGGCCCGGCATACACATCCGTATCTGGTTTGGCAAACATGTTCCCAATGCGCTTCAGGGCTTCAGAGAGCACGGTGGAGCGATCGAACGTAATAACCTTGCCGCCCAGCCAGCCCATAAAAGGCTGGTCCATAAACTTAAGGCCCTCGAAATCCGATTTTTCGAAAACCTTGACCTTGATGGACTGACTCAGACGTTCACGCACGCGGTGGCGCATCGCAGCAAGACGATCCTGCATACAACATCGGGTGATCATGCTGTACCCCTCGCTCACGGGGTCGCAGTCGCCGAGGATGTCCCCAGCCGCACTTTTCAAGACGTATATAAGGATGTACGCGTTGTAATTCTTGGTTCGCCGAGAGGGACGGGGTGACGACTCGTTTTCTGCTGAACAGTAATTGTAGCAGTCTGGTTCCTCGCCGCCGAAGTTGTCACCGATCACCGCGTACTCGCTGACCTTGGCCACATTCTCATCGTCGAAACGATGCCATTGCCTTTTGTCCGACGCCGCAAAGGCGTAGTAGTGGCCGCTGTTAATCGACCCGTGGTGCACGGACACGGCCTGAAGCACATACTGACCGCCGGTAGGGCAGAAGGGAGATAGGTCAATCTCCTTGTAGAACTCAAAACGGTCGTTCAGCTTCACAGTGTCCATGCGCTGCAGGTCGAAAGTGAACCTCTTCAGCAAGAAAACGCAAACGGGCGGGAATTTCAGGAAACGGATGCCTTTGCGGGCACGCTGTTTACCGTGACCCTCAGCCTCGTACATGTTGTCGCCACTGAGAATCTCCGCCTCCGTCAACTTCTTTAACGAGTCGTAAATATCGGAACAACCCTGAATGTCAAGCTGAATGTCCTCAAAGGTTTCCATGCGAGACGACTTGTAATCGATGTCGATGCACTCAATGTAAGTTTCCATCTCACCTTCGAACATCTGCTTGACGGAACCCTCCACAGGTGTGCCCTTCATTTGCTCCTCCATTTTGTCAAGCAGCAGCTTCAAAAGCTCGTGCGAATCCTGCTGCGTAAACATGTCCGAGGAGTCCCAGCCAAAAGAACGCATCAGCTCCTTGCAAGGAGGCGCATGCTGTGCGTAGCGCAGCTTGTAAAAAAGATTTTGCAGCGCCAAGCCCACGCTGGGGACCTTCTTCTGCTCTTCCTCTTCTTCCATCAAAATGGCACGGCAATCACGCTCATCCATATTGCTGTCAACGAACAAGTCACTGTTATCCGCGGAGCCCTCGTTATCTTCATTATTAAATTCGCTGTGCTCGTGAGACTTACGTTTGGAGTTCTTGTACCCATTGTTGGATTGGACCTCGCTGGGGTGGCAATCACGCATTTCGCTCTGCAGTCGCTTCATAATCTCATACGACTGCTCTCCGATCATCTCGTCAACACGGAAGTTGAGGCTGTAGACCGCTTTGCGGAATTTGGTGATGCTGTACAAACTTTGGAGCAGCGCATTCATGTAGCACGTCGCCCCGTGGTTCTGCAACCCAACGAAGCCAGTAGCCTTCCGGCAGTCATACCCATGTTCACGCGCAGCGCGATTGACCTCAGCACCAATAGGGTATACCCCTGCGCGCAGCACCAGGTCACCGTTTTCGTTCAGAAAGCCGCCATCGACCAACTGTGTGTGGGTAAGAATACCCTGCCACCCGCGGTCGGCCTCTGAACTCGAAAAATTGAAGCTGTCCGCCTTGTATACAGACAAGTGCACATCCTTGTGATTTAGGACAATCACGCAGAAACGGGTGCTGTAACACACCCAATTCTCAGGCCAGTCGTCCTTCGCAGTGCCCTCGACATACGCGGATATGTGATATTCCTGAATCCCCGAATCGCCTTCCGGCTGCGGAGAGACAGGAAAAAACATAATCCGGAACCTGAAGTTCGGAATGTCCTTCCATTCCGAAAAGACGGTCAAATTTTGCAGCCTTCGTATCTCTTCATTGGGGTCCCCTTCTTTTAACAACCGCGAAAGAGGCTCGATAACCTTGCCCCTAAAATCCGATACGACCAGCTCAACTTCGTTAGCAGAAATTGGCGGCATACGATCAGGCGCCTCCTGATCCACGTACCAATGCATCCTTGAAGCGCTAATCTTATACGTGCCACCCACCAAACCGCCGTGCGCCGCGGAAATATAGAAGTATAGCACACTCTAGTAATCGCGCAACGCCATTTCGACTCGTCTACTTGGCCTGGAATGCTGGTAAACGGGAATCTTACTGGACGAGTGACCAACTGGCAGAGCGATGATGATTCATTAAAATATGACTAGTATTGGATGTTTTACGGATTACACATCAAATAGTAAATGCAATGGCTTTGAACCGACAAACTTAACCATCTGCGTATCCGCTAAAACGGCGACACATTGCTGTCGGAGGCTCTATACCTGCCCCATGGGAGAGTAATCGGGGACACCCTAATTACACGTTAGCGGAAGCATATCGAGAATATGGCTCCGCTATTTTTCAACGGACGTTAGTGGCCTGTCGGTGTGGCCTTCCGCCCGGCGTCGCCATGAAGGTAGCCTTCGTCGGATTCTTATGTGCATCGCTGCAACACACAACTAGCAGCGGTGATATGGCTCTGTGCGCGCGCAAAAACGGGGGTGCAAATGCTTCGCGCGTTCATAAGGACAAACGTAAGTGTTTGGACGATTTCATGCCCGCGCAAACACACCGTTCAGATGAGATAACGTATCGCCTTCCTGCGTACACCTATACGCAGAAGTTGGAAGATTATGCGCACTTTAAGTGAGTTCAAAAAATTTTGTGTCTATCACTGTTTTAACGGGTGTGCGAGTTTGTCCTTGTGCCAATGTCTGCGCAAGGTTTTCGATGATTCTGCACGTCAAACGGTTTTCTAAGCCCACACATGACAGGCCGTTTGTAAATTACATATGATATTATCGGTATCCGTTGAAATCGAGCTCATTATGGCCTGAGCGACTGCTCACGTAAAACACCGGATCGCGGTTTGACCGCTGTTTTGGTGCGTAGCTGAGTATCGCCGGTCTTGAGAACAGTCTGTAGATGTTGTATAAAAATGTTAGTGTTGTATTGTGTGATCTCTGACCCAGCGCTATATTGCGTCAATGTAGGGACCCTGGAAGGATCGCAACTGCTATGTGGAGGGATTACGTAGACAACAGCGGGCAATCCGGTGCGAAACTTAACCGACCGCTGCGTCACTACCCTGCACACCATTACAGGCGTGAAATAGGGCAGAAGATTGGATTGCAACGCAAGGAAGCTCGGCTACGGAATGTTCTTAGAGCCTCCACCATGGCAAGTGCCAAAAATGACGTCAAGGCTCTGAACTATACACACCAGCCTGTTGTCTTAGATGCCTTAAAACATTATGAGGTGTGGCGAAATTTGTCTCTGGCAAGGCAAACATCGCAGCAGTAATAAACGTGGCATATCGGTACAGCCGTTTGTTAACAATGCTCCAGTTAAGCTGGAAATGTGATGCAGCATTGGCCTCAGGCGCGTTTACAATGAATGCAGTGAGCGGAGAGCATTCTATTAAAGATTAAGAGGTGGTTTTATACCCATTGCTGTTGATTGTTGGCCTTAACATGAATTGCCCTCCTTCCCAATATCGCCCGCATTAACCACATCTCTGTAAAACATGTAGTTTAAATCAATTGGCCAATTGACTCGCTGGCCACCTAAAAGTTTTATCCTTTTACTGACCGTAAGGAGTTGATGAGGCGGCGTCCGTAACTAATTTCATTGCTTCAAGTAGTCGGACGACCCACGAATAGCTACTTACGGGTGATGCCGCGGTTATTGCAGCATAAGGGATAACAAAGCTGCACGATATAGGCAGACTGGGCACAACACGGTACCCGGTCATCTGAACGTAAATAGTTTACTCAGGTCTAGTCCGTGTCTTCAGTGGCAACAGTCACTGGACGAAATTAACAGTCTTATTCTCCACGAAGTTCTTTTGGCAATTCGGATCTACACGATGGTGGTTATGCATTTATTCCATCTGTGACATAGTTTGTAACTCCGCCTCTTGTTAGAAACACATTGAGATGAATACAGGTGCCTCAAAATTTTAAGGTTTTTAGATTACTTACGAACATTCAATGGTAATTTCAGTCCTGTATATATAACAACAACTTTAAGATTTCTGTATTTAGATAGGTAGTTAGTATTACGGCTGCAGTAGTGAAAAGAACCTCCTCATCAGCGAGACAACTGGCTATGGTGATGGGGCAATTGCTGATGCTAAGCCGTAAGCTTAATCTCGTGTTTAATATATGCTTTCAATTATTGGTAGTGGTAACAAACCATATCATTAACGAGAATTAACGCTCTGTCTCATCGTACGCATATTGAGTTTTTTGCGTCATTTTAATGCGCAAGGTACTGTGGCTATTTGATTGGTTCATAACAACCTGAAAATCAGCCTATGAACCAAATACTCAACGAGAGATTTACTGCCGCAATGATCAATGTCCCACAGTAACTCCACCAGTTAAATCAACCAACTACCATGTGAGCACTTGGCCACCCTACACGATTAGAGAACAATGAAACCAAAAAGCAGTTCATTTGCTCACTGCGTTTTCACAGGACTTCACATCATAACTATTCATAAGGCTGAATCGACTTATATTGGTAATTACTAAATCACAGTTACCCGTGCCCGCCCTACGCAGCGGCAGCCTACGGCTTGCTGGGATGGATGAGGGGAAATTACAGAGCGATTCAGAATGGGACGTTAAGTGTGAGAAAGGTGATACATGTTTGAAAAACACGGCTAGTGTCAGATGGGTATGAAACGTTCTCGACACCCCTTGCCTCAATGAGGACTCCGACAGCAGCAAGGTAGGGATGTAAAAAGCTGCATCAGATTAAGTCGTTTAATGTCAACATAATGACACAACATAGAATGATAGTCAAAGATGTGGTTTTTCGTGTGCTTTGGTGTCGTTGTTCAGTAATGCAGATTTTGGTGCTTCAGCGTGAATGGCAGAACGCCCATACCAGACAGGAGATGCATAGCCTTAACAAGGTACGCAGATCTGTCGGATCCATCCAATTCTACGAACACGTAACAATAACAATCAGTTATGTCGCCCACTTTAGGCGAAAATCTGGTACCTCAAATACGGTTGCACAGCAATGTATAGGCCAAGCTCAGCAGCACAAGGGAGCAAAATCGGAAACAGTTATGGTGGACCCATCAATGCGATTGTATCGGAAGTTGTTGGATACTAACCAGATACTGCTTCGTAACACTAAACGTGTCACTGCATTTTATCAGTGTACTGTGTTTCAGAGCTGAGGAGTCACGTCAGAATCTCAGAACTACATCCTTGGATGTAAAATAATCTACAGGTCGTCGCGCTCATAGGGCAGTCATAGGATATACGAATGCATAATGCTGAATTGGTCTTGGGAATTATCCCGTGTGTAAGCCACCGCACGGAGTGCACACTGTAATGTGCTTGTCGCAACCCATCGGAAAATCGAAAATCTTTGTCAATTTATGCACATATTATCACAGTATATGGGCGCATTGCGTCTCATTCATATTTGAAAAATAGACACTGCGATGACATTCGATGCGGATGCTGCATGCCACATCAACGGTATGGACCCGGCTGCCATGGAATAGCTGGGCGCTCGTCGCGCCTTCAACGAACGCCTATTCGATACATAGACGATACGTAATAATCAAATTTGACGCACATTTATCGGGTGTTGACAGCACTTTAGTTAGTCTGCGATCAAGGCACAGCGGTAATAGATAGGCTTCTGAATGCACAAAGCAACGCACGTTTTTAACTCACGCCTAGCATAAAGAATACATACAAGATGGTATACAATTCGTTGACCAATGTCCCTCGCAACTTCAAGGAAGCAGCTGACTGGTTGTTGGCACTGAAGGGCGATGACGTGAAAAACCTGGAGGCCATAGGTGAGGCGGTTTACAAGTTTCTTGTGGACAAGCCCGTTGGCAGGATACATCTGCCCGCTCTCGAGAAAGTTAAACGTATTTCCAAAGATTTCCTGGAGCAACGCGAGCTTAGGAACTATTGGTTCGTTGAAGAACTGTTGAAACGATACAATGACCGTATTAGTAAAACACCTGGAGCGTTAGCTAAGTGCTTCAGGGTTGTGGACGATTGCGATTATAAAAACGTTGTAAAGAGCAAGGGTATCACCGCTGCAGCCATTGCGGAGAAATTAGACAGGATTGTTAATGGTACTGAGATATTGCTTGATAGTGTCAAAATTCCTGACGAATATAAGTCTGCTTACAGTTCAGAAGCGACGTGGGAGTCCTCATGCGCAAAAGATCCGGAAGCTTGTGCGACGATATTCGTGGGGATTGCACCAATGCTATACGCAGGTGTACGTTGTCTGCACACTGCAACTATAGCAGCCCTTTTAAGATTGGTCCCGGTAACGAAGTATGAGTATGGTTTGGAAAAGACAATGAAAGCCTTGGGTTATGTAGAGCCGGAAAGCCGCACTGACATGAATATGCTTGAGGTCGACGCGGCGTTGAGAGATCTGTATACAAGCGGGGTGTTAACGCTATGCGACCTCGCTGGGTTCTGGGCTTTCTATGGACTGGAAAGCAGCGTACATGAAGGTGAACCATCTGCGGAACCTTCATTACGTGCAAAAGCTCGCGAATTCTTCTTGGGCGAAAATTAAAAATATGGCATACCGGAAATTGACGTTGACATAGGTTTGGTGATTGCTTGGAATTCCAAAACATATCATAATAGGCGTCCCAAAATCTCTACTGCTGCCGCCACAGGCAACTTCCAGCGTCCTGGTGTGCCCACAGTGGCGAACTTAGACGCTGCTAGCCCAATTTAATGGATGATTATTCATGTAGCTATGGACTTATTGTTTCAATAAGTTTATTAATTATATGTTGATGGGTAATACTTCTTTGTCGTGTCTACAGCCCATTATACACATACCAACCGATCTACCTAGTAAACAACCTTGTAGATATCGTATTAAAAATGTAGCCAGCGTAGTAGTGGCCGAGATGTAGGAATAACTGCTGTGACCCCGTCGCCTCGGAAACCGCTAGAAATATTTGATACTCCATCTGGATTCCTCGGGAGTACAATCGCCAATGTGCCAATTGCAATTATCAACCAAGACATTTTGCAGGGACACATAGATACAAGATGGTGAAGTGAGAGGACCTGGAGGACCCTATGACGTGACAGTTTGAGCAGACAACCGCGATCCTTATTGTCCCCCTACGTTATGACGTGGGAGGGAATAGTGACAAAGGAGCACAGCAAGTTTAGACGGGACTGGGGCATATCGTATCGCATGGTAGGTCGGATACAGACGCTAATGATCTTGAAAGTAGAACAACTTGACCTGAGCAACTTGAAACCAAAAGAAGACTATGACCCTGTGAGTGATGTATCTGCTCAAACTAGACGGATGCCACCAGTAGCGTTCGGCAACAGCACGACGTGAAAAAAGGAATCGTACGGCGGTACGTGGTAAACGCAAGAAATGGCCTAAGCCAAATGCGGCAAAATAAAACACCATACAAACACTAAACAACGATTGATAAAACGTACCAGTAAAGTGTAAATGTTTGACATGCCATCTGTGTGAGTTGATGAGAAATGCCGTGGTAGGCCATCTGTTTTGTGCGTGGGTGTCACGTTAGCGTTAAGGTGTAGACTGAGGAGAGGTCAGTTGAAATCATTGGGCCGGTTTTCCAGTGCCTGTTTGCGCACTCTGGCGTTATACTCCTCTCGATTGTTGACAAAGAGCATGTAAGGGTCAGCTTGAGCTGGAGACAGCGGATTTGGATTGTCCAGGAGATCCTGCACGCTTGTAAACGCATATAAGCGATGCAAGGTGGATTTAAAAAAATGCGTACATGTAATACATCATAAAAAGGGAACCGACTCTTGACTTCATCGGAGCCGGCAGTTCCCGTAAAATGGCCATCGTCACGTCACGAATACGGGCATGACCGGTACGCAAACGGCTCAATTACCTGTATGCCGAGTAGAATCTGTTTGATGGTGATTGACGGCTTCCAATCCTTGTCCTCGTTCAGAATGGAGAGGCACACCGTGCCCGAGGGATAGACGTTGGGGTGGAAGAGCACCGGGGTAAATTTGCACTTGGGCGGTTTGCTGGGATAGTCGTCCGTGAATTCCATTGTAAGGGTGTACTCCCCGCCCTCCCAAATCGTCCCCTGCGAAGCTTGAATATTACGTCGAGATAACGGAGGCAATGGAAAATGAAGTGCCGTGGTTAGACAAGACGTTCACCAAGCACAATCACAATCCTGACCTTTTTGCCGGGTATCTTACATATCCAATTCATGATATCCAGCCCGCTTCCGTCCGGCAGCGGCGAGTACTTGGCCGAGAATCCAATCGGGTGGTCCCGCCTCCAGTCGGCCCGTTCCTGGGCGAGGCGCTTCCTTGCTATGGTAGTCATGTGGCGAAGTCATGCTACGTGCCGCACTTTGCGCGACAATCGCCTTACAGCTGGTTGAGCTACCACTGCCTTGATGACGTAAAATGTGGAATGTGGTATTTCGCCCTTTAATAACGGAAGCGGTGGTCCTGCGGCATCACATCAAGGCGAGCACCTTAAGCATGCCATCCGCATTTCTAACGGAAAACTGCCCAATGAGTACCGCTATTTCTAATAATGTGATGTGTATAAATATATATATCTGTAACCGGTTCACTAATGACCACGCCGTGTTAGCGCTGCGCCCTCGGCGATTTAGCGACCATATGAAATATAGAAGTTACACATGCGGCGTTGTTGACACTGCATTCCGGTGTATGCATCGACATGATATCGCCATTGATGCCGGCAGGAAGACGACGGCGAAAATGTGTAAAGTGCTTCTGCTCTTATTCGGCTGACCCGGGCCTCCAGCGGGTCCACTGACTCCATCAACACAAACGTCACACGCCACAACATGTTATTATGCATGTGTATTGTAATTCATTCAGACATTGAGCGACCGGTGAACTCATGTGTATAGACACATACAACGACGCAGCAATATGGTAAGTAAAAGTAACCTCCGATTCCCATGCAATTCTAATGTGTATACATATGCCACTACTACCTAACAAATTCTATTGTTGTCCACAACATTTGTGCACATTGTCGGCGTAGACAGGGACGTGCACGGCAAGACGCGCTTATGCCCCATGATACGTTCTGTAATGTGTCCCGCTAGCTCAATCGTCGCCTGAGGTCTCAATAAACCATTTCTTACTAATTTGTGTACTAAAATAGAGCAGAATAATTGTATCATTCACGACTCCATTGTACGATCAGAATGGCGTCGCTGTCCGACAGCGAAACACAGACCGCGAAGAAATGCCGCTTTGAGATAGTTGACCCCGCTGTGATGCCTGCACCACACATTAACCCTGTCCTGCGTTTGGCCATTTACATATACTATATTCTTAGTTCTGGTTGCATTTACTGGGGATGGAATGGCATCCAAGAAATTCTCTACAAGGCTGGTGCCTTTGCGGAGTTATGCAAGGCTGGTGAGGGAGCAACCACAAAGATTATCTACGATGTGTCATACACTGGTATGTGGGTGTACTCCTTCTTTTGACTATTTTTAGACTGCCCAGCCAGGGAAGGTGGCATCAACAACCTGTACACGCTGGCTTATTCCACCCACTTCATCTGCTCTTTTGTTAGTGGATGGTTGTTGGATCGTTTCGGTCCTCGTGTTTGCTTCATGACCGGCCACTTCATTTCAGGGTCGGCATGGCTTCTCATTTTCTGCTTTCCGACCAACGGCCGTTTGCTGCAGTTCGCCTTCGTTCTTGTAGGACTGGCCTGTGAAGCCTGCTACATCCCCATGTTGTCAGTGAGCAAGTATTTCCCGACTGCATCTTCCACTGTGATTGCAATCATGGGAGCGTGTCGTTCCCTTTCATTTTTCGTACCTACCCTACTAGCTTTGATATACCACAAAAGTGGCGTAGGAAGTGAAATGCTTTTCGCTGTAGGTATAGGTTACCTCCTCGTTGCGAATGTCTTATGTTTCGTTTCCGGGTTTTTCATACTTCCCAAAGTTATCCCTATTGCCCCATCTGAAAAGGATGCACGGACCGAAATGGAGTCCACTCCTGCGTGCGAAGTTGTCACGGATTCTGCAGTTGCAGAATCCGAGGACAAGAAAAGTTTGACCATCATCGACAGTATCAAGAATGGCTTCAAGAGTCCATTACTGTTGGAGTTCCTCGTTCTTGGTCTTTCTGTTGCCCTTTTCATGCCGTCCATTGAGTTTGTCAACAAATCTCAAGGTAATCTATTGGTGGCATCCAACGGCGGCGATGCTACCGGGGTCTTCAAATACTTTAATATCGCCACATTCGTGCCTGGACCCTTCTTGGGCGCCGTAATGGACAAAGTCGGCCCGGCTATTGTGATGAATTTATTGCACAACTGCGCTATACTCTATTACGCCTGCGCTGCGTTCGACATTTACGCCATGAAGATTGCGGCGTGCTGCTGCTATTTGATTGCGGGTTCTCTGTGCATATCTACGGCGTACTGTTACGTTAACACCCGATTCCCGTCGCAATACTTCGGTACATTGGTGACCATAATTTTCGGCGTCGCTGGTCTGTTTTCACTACTAAACATTCCCATCTACAACTGGGGGTTGACTCTGAAGGCGGATATACCTCAGCAAAGATTCCGCCCCCTGGCGTTTTTGTTTATGGTAGGTTACCTTAGTTATAGTTACATAAGGTTCGCAGGGATACATGGGACTTGCAAGCGTGATGAGTGCGATATTAATATACATTTCTGTCATCCGTCCGAAAAGGATGGCCGCATTGTCTATGGCTGCGGAGTAGACATGAAACACTTTTTTGGAACACGCCATTACGGACTCAGTTGCCATTTTAAATTACACGTCTAGTCCGTAAACGTTTGCGATGTTGCGGGTGTTATAAGTGCGTTGCTATCTCCGTGCATGACCACGTTGTGTAGTTTCCGCTCGCTGAGTGTGAGTCCCATGAGGAAGGTGTCGTCGCACGTTTCGCTGCGGCGCAGCAGGTACGCCCTGCGCTTGCACTCGGCCTCCTTTAGTACGTTGCGCAGGTTGTCAACGGGCCACTCGCTCTCGGGCAGCCTGCGCGAAGCTTATCGGTGGGGAGGTCGGTAACTCACAGGTCGCAGAGCTCGTATCCAAGTTGGAAGTACAGCGGGGAGAGGTTGCCCACTGCAGTGGCCGTGGCTTCGGCTAGCAGCGCTCCGGCGTCCTTGTAGTAGGCAGGGAAGCTGATTTTGCAGAGCCCAGCTCGGTAGAGATGCTTCGCGTAAAAGAAGCGTAATTCCAACTCATCAGCCGGCAGCAGCTGCAAGTGACGAAACCACAGTAGAACAACGTACCTCGTCGTCGGCTCGCGATTCTTCCTGTGCCTTGGGACATAAGAAGGACATTCATTTTAGCCCGGCAGTGATACACTTGCCTATAGGCAGCAGTAAGTTTTAAAATGACTCGGACAGCACATTTCACACAGCAAATCAACACATGCCATCAGAGATAGTCGCCACGGATGAGTAGAGGATAACGATGCCCATCGTAGATATCGGGACGCATATCCATGGTAACCTGGCGCAGATATTCAAATGGATCAGACATTTTTATTTGATGGACCATCTCAGAGAGTAGCTGTTCAACAGAGTGTCGCGGTTAAAGGATCATCGCTACGTGATTACGTGGGAGGGTGTTGTGAAGCTAGAGCATTTGGCTAGACAAGACGTGGACAGAGTCATCTTTGTAATTCGGTATATGTTGCCCAAATAAGGGTACGAGTTTGCATACGACTGCTACGTAGGTTAGCATAAGGAATCCGTCCAGAACGGCCCTACCAAACGTCGGTGGCCAGGCCACTTCTCGTGCACAGCCTTTGCCCGCGAAGTGCGGGGCGCAAGCTGGGCAAGCACGAAATACAATATGGTACGCAACCATACAAATACAACGACGTAAACAGATAGAAGCGGAGTGGCATAGACGACGATCCTACCTGGTATATATAGACCCTGTCCAGAATGTATAGGCAAAAATGTATTTAATGAGCCATTAAATCATTGTCTTATGTGCAAATCTATAACCACTTGCGTGTTTACGCTATTTAATTCTCATAATACTGAATCGTCGAATTGAGGTTGGCGTTGTCTCCGTACCGGTGCCGCAACCTCACTAACAATAAGACCAGCAAAATCTGCGCTCCATACCACTAGATGACACACGTGAATTTGGGATTTTTTAAATATTGAGACGTACACATCGTGTACTTCCACCGTTGCCATTAGGCTCTGGCAGACGACATCAACGCGCTGCGCCATCTGTACCCGTATATATCAATGGCCGCGAATATAGCGTACTTCCATTAACGAGAGAAAGGGAATGCACTGCAGCTCAAGATTTATAATATCGCTAAGACATACTACGCACAAAGCTGCTCGAGAACCGTGCCAAGGAGTCTACCTGTGTACGGATGTGTCCTGCCCCGCTGTTGCTACATTGACTTCCGTTCATGTCGCTTGAGATAGGCATTTGGCTTGAGAGCGCCACGGCACGTTGCCACTGCTTCTCGCATAAGCGGTGAAAACGAACCAAGAGCTACCACGATGTCAAGCAGTGACGGTGCGGGCGAGGCGTTCAGGCGCCGTGCTGGAGCGGACGGGAGTACGAAGGAGCCCGCAAGCAGCGACCAAGTGTATCATTGCGATTACGAAGCTTTACGCGTGAAGACACAGCCAAGCTTTTTCAGGAGATGGAACAACGTCTTCGCCGGCTTCCTTTGGTCGTTGCTTCACTTCTACCTGACGTACAACTTGATACTGCAGCTGGCAGCAACGGATAGCAAATTAGCTTTCTTGAGGCAGCGCCTGTTCCTGATGGCTGATTTGGCTCTTTTTTGGGGCTTGTTGGCGTCTGCGGTGTACGGGGTCTTTCTCTTCGACAACTGCGTCCGATTCCACGTTGCAAACTTCGACGCATTCCCCAAGATGTACAGCGACCATGCCCTACAGGCGGCGTTAATGCACGGTGACCTCAAGAACCACAGATTTGCCAAGCAGCTCTATGGCGCCATATTCTTGGCTCCCATGCGGTTGTTGGCCTGCATCCTCTTCTTTGCCATCAGCATCTTACTGATCGGTGAGTTATCATGCTGTCTGCCTTAATCTTTGCAGGGCTTCCTCTCACGATTTTCGGAGGATGTTGCAAGTATATAACTAGGCAATACGTTGCTACCATGTTTTACTACGTCACGCTTTTCGGTTTCTGGGGAATAGGTACGCCCAGTCACAGGCGCCGTTCATGTTGCTCAGGCATTTCCGAGGTCAAGACAGTATACGCAGACGGAGTTGTTCGAGACAAGCCTATAAACGTGATAAGCAACCACATTGGCATTATGGTAGGTGCCGGCATGGTATTGTAATAGTACTTGCAGGATGTGCTCTACATGCTTCATAGCGGATCGTTTTCGTTCGTGTGTAAGAAGGCATTGGAGCCAACGTTCATTATCGGGCAATTCATCCGCCTGCTTAACTGCATAACCGTAGATCGTGATTCCGCCCCCAACCGCAAGGATGCGTACCGGGCCATCGTCGATCGCATGAAGTCCATTAACGAAGGACACGAGAGAGTATCCTTGGTGGTATACCCCGAAGGGACAACGTCCAGAGGAAATATTTTGCTGCCCTTCAAGCATGGCGCCTTCGGTGCGATGGTCCCACTGCAGCCGCTGCTTATGGTGCTAGAGTACAGCTACATTAACGCCTCATTCGACGCTTTCCCGTGGAAGTGGTGGGCGGTGCTCAGCTGCTGCTCGCCAGCGAGCTTGCGCCTCATCGCATACTGGCTACCAGCCATCCAACCGCCAGCCGCGGAGGATACTGCGTCGAAGGGAGAACACGAGCGCGTCCGAGAGTACACCGCAATTTCCAACCATGTCATGCGTGAGGCTATCATCAAATTGAATCCAAATGTAGATATGGGGCACTTGCAGAAGCCTCACGTTGTTGTCCTGCCTGCTTGGCGCAACAAACTTTTGGCTCGTTTGTACGGGCCGGCAATGCAGCGTTACTACAAGATATCTGACGAAGAGATGCGCAAAACCGAAGAAGTGGTTTTCCACTAATTCGTCAATCACCGCGCGTGGCAGTTCGCAACTGGATTTGCCGTAAGTTCTTGGAATCGCTCGGATAGCCATACGATGTCCGCCTGCAGCTTGCACAACTCTTGCGCTGCAAAATTTTGAAGACCTGTTGTGGTTGCAACCAACACCTACAGTGCAAAGTGCGCAGAACCCTGGCGGCCTTGGTCACAACGGCGTTGTCGGAACGAATCCCACACGGTACATCGGCAAGGTTCATGTGGACGGTGTTTAATTTAGTAGCATTTTCATTTCCCTCGTCAAATGCGTTGGCGTGCAGCTGTAGAAGCAGTAGAACGGCGGAACGAACTTCCTGCACGGGTGCGTCTGGTTGCAGCGCCGGTATGCCGAGTAGCTCCAAGAGGTTGTTGACCTTGTCTTGTAGAGCGGGGAGACAGTCATTACCGCTATCCTCGCAGCTCCGAGTTGCTGGAACATGCAGTTGCGCGTCTGCAAATTATGAGGGATACGCGTTGCTGGCTCACCTGAGACTAGGTCGGTGTACTCCTCTTCCAGTGCTGCCAACGTTAGTCCGTCCAGCACTGAAGTGATGCCTTCCTCGGTTAATTTGCCATCCACGAGCATGGAATCGTCTATTTCAACGCCGACGTCATCGCAGTACTGCGTTAAGATTAAGGGTGCTATGCCAATATCCCACCTTAAGCAAGGCCTTTACGAACGCCTTAGAATCCGCATCTTTGAGTGCCCGCCTCTCCGATATCGCATAGTGGCGTATGTGCTCTTCTTCCAGCTTGAGTACCAGCGCCTGGAAGTGCGCGTTCAGCTCTTGTGGAGGTGTCACTCCCAGTGCACGCAGCCTGCGCCTAATCAGCCTCTCTCTACTCATGGCGCGAGAGCTGGCGGTATATTGAAAGGAAGCCTCCCTTGTTGAATGGTCCGTACTTTTGCGTAGAAGGACGTTTATTTCATGGCGTTTTTGCACCGCGGCGTGGATTCTTCGTGTCCGGATTCAGCGAATCTCGAAGCGATCATAGCATGGACGACACAGTAAAGCAGTTAAATAATTGGACGCCTCCTCTTTTAAAATACTTCGGCTTGAATTTGCCCAAAAAGTTCGTTACCGTGGCTACCGCAGTGCCACCTCCGACGTGCGCAATTTGCCTGGTTAAATGGTTACCTTCCACATAATTGTGCGAAGTTATATGTTAGTAAACAGCTGCGTTGTAGTTGATTTGTATCAATCAATGGGTGACGGCTCCGTAAGAGCCAATTAGCGTGTTTGTACTGCGCCTCCTCTTGACAACACACCGCTTAGGGAAATATGCGTCTGAATGACTACTACGGATTGAATAAGCACCGATCCAGTCATCAATGTTGCATTAAAAAGTTTTGAAATTATAATCTGTGTCTATTAGGCAGCTGATTGCGTTGGCAATGGTCGCAAGACGGTTTGGTAATGTCG
The DNA here is from genome assembly GCF_000981445.1 of Babesia bigemina. NCBI lineage: Eukaryota > Apicomplexa > Aconoidasida > Piroplasmida > Babesiidae > Babesia > Babesia bigemina. The sequence continues at coordinate 341,375 of NC_027220.1, forward strand.
TACCAAAGCAGTATGCAAACGGCCAGTTTTCCACCGGTATTATCCCGCAATTGCACTGCGAATATCCAGCATTACATGAGTGAAGTTGCGAAGTGCATATGCATGGTTCAAATGAAAACATTTGGTCCAACCTATCGGTGAAGGATATTGTGGAAGACCGTAATGTGTACCCGTCATTAGACACGTCATATGAAAACAATCGCGACCTTCATGGTTATATATGTGACAATCACATGTCACTTCACTTAGTAGCAATAGTTGCAGCTTATTTGTTGTTGATTGGCGCGACGTTTCAAGGCTGTGGTTGCAGGAGGTGCTCGGTGTTTGATCGCGGCTCTAAGCGATTCGGGCTGCAACGCAAAAGGGCACATCACGCCGCGTTTTTGTCGCGACATAATCCGTGGAACGTAGATGTGTATGGAATCTCAGTGCAAAAAGCCTTACATGCCGTCCAGGAGGATGGAAGCAATAGCACGTCTTCGGAGCTACTGATCACTGGTGTCTGGAATACACTGGCAAAAATAGACAGTGCCGCATCATCTTTGGAGGTAAAGAGCGTATCAAGGTTTGAGTATAATAGAGAGGCTATCCTGGACACGTATGAAGCTGCTAGAGACGCTGACTCTGCTTTGACCGGGAATTCCTTTGAAGGGATCAATCAGCAGTTGTTCACACGATTTGATGGAGATGATGGTGTCGAACGATCTGTAGTTGCCAAACAGGTGATAAGCCCCGGAGTTGAAATAGTGAAGGTGCCACAAAGTTTTGTTTTGTCCCTAGCGGACATTAGGACTGATTTGCTATCAAATCACCGCCTTCTCCAACAACAACCACCGACAGACAACTTATCGCATGCATTTTTGGCGCATATAGAGAACCTGAAGAGGTTGAACTTGGGGCAGTTTATGAGGGAGCCTTCCATAGCCTGCTCAAGCGGTGACGAAACCACACACGATGAAAACGCCATTGGCACACACCATGATGAAAAACGTCACTCATGCGGATCGTTCGATACTCCCGCACAAGCTGGATGCAATAGCGGCGTCGAAACCACTTGTAATGTTGGCGTAGGGGTTCACCAAAATGGCAACATCGCAAGTGGGCATTACGGTGGCGAATTCGAGGGGAGGCTCTCAGCTCTCATTGCATCAAAAAAATTATGCATGCTGAAGACGCTTTTAGTTGCCGACAGCGTGCTATCTACCGGCGACGCGATTACTGTCGCCTTGGAAAACAAGGCTTATGAATTGGTGTACCTCAACCGCAATGAGCGTGAGCTACTGCTCCTCTCCCTTGGTCTGGCTGGCATATATCAGAGGGCAATATTCTCGTTTGTTATGCGAATGATCCACGATCCTGTCGCGATTCCTACCTTGCCCGATGCCGAAGTTGTAAGGCTAAGCTGGGTTCACCACCTGCTAACGAAGGACATGGGACACTTACCCCTGTTGATGCCGGTGTCCGCGTCTAACCAGATACAAGAGCCGATTGTCAGTCATCGTTTGCGTCAACGCCTTATAGCTGTGAATGACGTAATGACCGCAGCCTTGGACCCGCTATCTGTTGTTCAGGATCGCATCGATAAGCTCTCACAGGCGCACTACAAAGTTGAAGACACGACACCTTTGCAATCTGGTTGCGGGCCACTGATAGTGGATCGGAAGATAAAAGCAGAGGTTGCAATGGAAGAGATAGAAAGCGAGCTTTTAGCGTTCGCAGACGGTAAAGGCTCGACCTATAGCACTGGGCCGTTTGAATGGAACATCGATGATGTGCGCTCCGTCCTGACAGTTGATGAAAGATCATCATTCGAATCGACTGAAGGGTCGGATTGTGTTGATATTTTGCTGGCCTTTGAAAGTTACCTAACGGGTAAATTGCAACCACAGCTGTACAAGCATGTGAGCCCCGGTGCATGGATACGAGCCATAAACGACGTAATAACGCGTCGTACGTTCACAAACCTCTTCGCTTCTATTGTTGCGCACAATATCAGGACTATTGGGGATGTTGGACATGACGCATGTGACAACTACACGCAACGCAGCTTCCTTCACAACAGGGCGCCAGGTATAATGGCCAAATTGGCTACCGATTCTTCTTCTAACAGCAGTTCTGTGGGTGTTGAAACAGGCGAGGCGTACATCGTTCCTTTCTTGGATCTCGTAAACCACGACTCTGCTGACCCGAATTGCGCCATAGAAATGGATTCGGGTGGGGGAGGTGGCTTCGTCCTAAAATCTCTCCGCTCCATCCAACCCGGAGAGGAATTAAAGGTGAATTACGGCAATTTGGACAACAATGTCTTCCTCCTGGATTACGGCATGCTCCTTCCTTTACAGCAGGACCAAGGGGTACTTATGGAAGTTGAACCACAATTAATCACTCGTGCTGCTGAGTCTACAGGCATGAGCGAACTGCTTCCTCGGACGTTTCCTGCCGGCCTGCCGCTGGAAAAACGCGATCTGTTGCTTAGGGTGAACCTGTTTGAGATCCCTAGTGACAAAGGATTCCTGAGTCTCTACAACGAACCCTACTTCGATGGAATGCCGGTGGAAATGTACAACGAGTTCGCCTCTAAGTTCTTGGCACGGCAAAACTCACAACATCCATCTTTTGATGATGATATAGACATGGAATCAATTCGGCAGGAGAAAAGTCAATACCACCCTGTTACCGGCGAAATATTTAACCACGGAGAGGTAACTGGCCGTAAGGAACCCATGAAACTGGTCAAGATAAGTGCTGGTGGCGTGCCCGATGAACGCCTCGTATGTGCGCTGAAGATATGCTTCTGTAGGACCAAGAAGCGTTTACAGTGGCTGGAACAGCAAGACACGAAGTACCTTGCAACTAGTGTGAATTCTCCTCTAGATGTCGACATTTTCAAAGCTGCATCGCTGGTATGCTGCGAATACATCAAAAGCAGATACAGGGAAACGATTATAGATGACCTGCGCAAGGTATCACACAAGGACCTGTTTGCAGCCAATGGTGTCACTGGTGGTTCGGCAGCCCCGTTGCAGAAATTGCGCGAATGCAACACGGTAGATATACCGAATGCCGTGCTGATATGTCACGCATTGCGAGCAAAAATGCCCCTCTACAGATGCGCCAGTTACTTAGAATCAATAGGCAGGGATTTCAAAAGTAATGTTGTGCATTAAATTTTGTTATTCTAGTTTGTATAGGAATTGAAACCTGCTTCTGAGGAATCCAACAAAGTGCCGCCGATCCACATTTTTAATCGGCAACGGCTCGATGAAAAACAATCTTGGTAACCAGTCATTCGGTGTCGATAGCCTGGTCAAGTTCACGTGAAGCGCATTAAGCGTGAGAGATAAACAAAAGGTGTACGATTTCAAGGTTTTGAGACGAAGGCTTTGACATTTTGCCTTATCATCCCAGCTGAATTGGTCTGGCGCGTCAAATGGGTGCATGGTGGGATGACTTTTGATCTCTGCTGCCTTGCTTGATTCTCCCTGCTCTCCGTCATCGCTGTTGTGCGCTTCTTCTGCATTTGCCGCCGCATTATGGCGGATCAAGTTCATATGGGATAGTCCCGCTACAATCGTGACGCCGATGTCAGGCGGATGGTTACATAGCTCATTCGCTGCCTGAATATAGTTCCACTTCATTTCTAGCCCGGGTTCAACAAATGGGTTAAACGCACTCGATCTCTTCCCTGAGGTAGATTCCAATGGTATTTCGTCGACAAAACGGACGAGGAGCCTTTCCAGGCATTTTTCACGGTTGCGCTCCATCGCGAGGATTCTCTGCATGGAGCGGTATACCGTGTCATCGCCCGCTAAACCCGTGGAGGTTTGTTTGTTCGTATCGCTGCTGGCCTGTGTAGATTCCGAATTTTGCTGGGTATTGCAAGAGCGCATGGTTGCGTTGGACAACTGGGAGCACAGCTGACCGTCGATCACGTCATTGAGAAAATCCCAATCTCCGTCTTGCTCTGCGGCTTTTAAATCCGATGAATCGACTCTAAATGCGTGGCCAAGCAACCTTGCCAACGACGATTGCGGATCGCAACTCGATTCGTACAACTCATGCAGTGCGTTGCAAGGAGCGACGCAGCTGTCGAAATTGTCGGAAAGACTGCGGCCAAGAAGCGCAACCGCTGCGTCCCAGCTAGTTCGCTTGCATATCAGCAGTCCATATTTGTCGCGTAGCTCCTCCAGACAGTTGAGCACCGTACCTAGCAACGACATCGCGTGAACCACCGCCAGGGACTCGTCCCCGGTGTAGACAAGGGCGCAGCTGCGCGAGGAAGGCGTGCCTTCCGGGACATTGGTACCGAGAACGCTTGCTTGGGCAACATTCTCTCTCATATCTCACAGAGGATCGCCGAGCGGGCGCGCCGCCGGGATTCTGCGATGCCACCGATGAAGCACTTTCAGTGTGCGGCTGGGTTACAGAGCACAACAAATGACTATTAAATCAGAACTGTTTCGATGTGTACCGGACTTTTCCGTCTTCTCAGCAGCATAGGAAGCCCTTCTGCTTGCGGTATACGGCTCTGCCGCCCATGTGTAATGGTGGAACCCGCCCCGGGTTCACCTCTTGGCAGTTATTTCGCGGAGTAAATGCGGCTGCTGGAGGTGCCATGCCCCTCGGCTGGTAGTGATCGTACTGCGGCATAAGCTGCATTTGAGGATGCATATATGGCATCGCATTGACGTTGTAAGCCGCACCGTTGTCGTACATCGGGTATGCGGGAGGCTGGTAGTACATGCCCATACTCTCTCCGTACATTGGATTCGTGTGCTCGACGGGTATGGGTGGCATCATGTACGTCATGTTGCCAGCGTGATTGGGAGTCATCTGCGAATTCATTAAGTATGCATAACCAGCAGAACGTTCATGTATTGCCGTTTGATTTATTCCAGGCGCATTCACGCATGTCTGCTTTGAGTACTCACATCCATTGGCATGGTGTTGCAGCCGTGTTGCATCTGTTGGAAGTCCTGTCCTGGGTGATCTGAAACATAAATGAGCCTTTGTTGATGACAGATGCCTGACTTACCTAGCATGTTATCGTGGCCAGAAACGTTGCGTTGGCCGTTAGGATCCATATTACCTAAACAAGCTTAGAAATTCGTGAAGCATTTATGTACAAACTGGCAGCACTGTCAGTTTTGTGGCGACATAGGATTCACACTGGCGTTATTTCGTAATACGTCAAACAATAAGATCGCCATGTAAACTGTCATGTTGGGTCAATGACACGATGCCCTCTATCCACCCTTCTGTGTGCACCAATCAACGGATGTTACTTCGGTACGTATACAGCAACACGGCGACAAATAACTCTTTAATTGCAAACTCACGAGCACTTAGTGTAGACGTGTGCAATGCAGAATGGTTTTCAAAAATGCTGTCCAATTTTAAAGAGCGTACTGAAGACAAGTGACTGGAAGCAGCGGGTAAGTACAACGTCGAACTACACAACCATGCCACACGAACGCCTCAGTATGTAACATATGCAGACGTGATTCAAACATTAGGAAGCTCTATGAGAATGTGCGTGTTCCCTTGCGTGTCTGGAATAAAATTTGTGTTGCGCTGGTTCACCGTAGGTTCACCGAAGACCCGACGATGATCTCCAGTGTACTTTGTGCACATAAAACATTGGTGCCAGATATAGCAGTACATATTGTGACTACATTTCTACGTTTGAAGAATCATTTCCCAACCAATACTAAACTACATTGAGGTCTATCGCCATTGAGCATGTTCCAGTTACCATGTTCCCTTGAATCAATACTTTTTGCTCTCAATACAGCAATAGCGAGTGTATATTATCTACCAGTGCATAATACAGTATATGAACACAAACCCCGCTTGCTCACGAAAAAAATTTGCGGGTCCGTAATTCGGATGCTCCAATGCCGAAGAATACGTATCGGACGGCCGAATCATTTGGGATACACCTGACAATGGCATCTTGAAAATCAGAGTAGTTCTATATCTTTTTGGTTCCTCATACGTGATGAGAGAACCGAATATTCCTCTAGCCCGATTACCGTCGTCATAACGGCAATGGTGGGCAGTGCCCGCAGTAGCAAGGCTCTGTAACCGTAATCCTCATTATTATAATTCGATCATAATGACGTTAACGGCGTACTCGTGAAGGTTAAACATGGCATACGACTACGATAGTAGCAAATATTTCGCTATCGGCTCCGGCCGACCATTTTGCAACGTGTCCTTAAGCCAGCGCAAGCTTAACAAAGGCAAACCTTCGTACCTTCCAAAACATATCGGGAATCCCCCAAATGTTTCCCGGACGCACCCGTTAGCGTAAAAAGGGTTTTTCTTTAAATGCTCCAGATCAGAACTGCGCAACGTGGCGTCGTCCAGAAGCACCAGCGAATTAGTATATATCCTGGGGTGGAAGAAAAACGCAGATACATCGCTCTCGTCGATATTAAACCGTTTCAAGCGTGACCCCAAGTCGTTCTTCACTTCTTTGGCAATGTCGTTCAGCGACCTATGTACTCGTATGCAAATGCCGCAATGCATTTTGAAGAGTAACGCGTCGTCATCGCTGACCGCCACATTTTTCCTATCCAACATATAAATCGACCACCCCCATAAGAACTTGACGTCACGATAAGGGCCCGAAAATGTCAAGGATCTGTGGCTGCTCTTACGATGTTGCTCCGCGTCATCCCTGGAGAAGTAATGATCAATCATTGACTCACCTGCGGTCGACATCTTTTGACACTGCCTTATTTCAGCACGCAGGTCGATGCAGCCGTCGAAATAAACATCACACAACCACGCGTAACTCACAAACTGCTCCACTATCACCCTACCAGGAAAAATAGACCTCGCCGTGCCTCGATCTGGCGCAATGAGACTATGAACCGAGAGTGATTCGCGAGGAGATGTGCCAGAATCCATTCTGACATAGTACAATTCTATGTCTACGCCCTTGCTCAACTGCAGAATGATTTAAACGATCTGTGCTTGAAACTAACCTTTTTATGCAGCCTCGCGAGGTGTGGAAGAAGTCGGCTGACTCCCAAAGAAAACGAGTACGACATTCCACCTTTGATATAATAGTCTTCCGCAACTGCAGCTGTTGATTCCAACTTGTATCTTCGTTCGACGTTTTGTGCGTTGAAGGCGTTATACTCGATGGGCTGTTCACTCTCCTCAGCATTCTCGCCATGTAAAAACATTACATCCGATGAGTTGATGACGTCCTTGACCAACTTTATTCTGCTTGATGCAAGTGACGAAACAGCGTCGTTTGTCAAAAGAACAAACACTAGGTGGCGATTACTTCCAGATCGCTCGCCTTGTACATGATCGGGGCGGTACGTCTTATGGATCTCTTGCTGTAGCTTAGATCTGTCGCTCTTGTGCTTTAGGGAAGCTTTGGTATCGAAATCGAAAACGCAATGACGAACTCTGCCATGTGCCCTGGTGACCGATGAAACGGATTGGTAACTTTCCGTTCGCAACAGATTCCGTTTAACCGCACCATCTGCTGTGGCAGAGAGCATATTTAAAAGATTTCCGGCTGAAGTTTGAGTTTGCCAGGGTTGTTCTGGTATTTTATCCAACGTGATAACATCAGTATTATGCGAGGAATTCAAAGAGGTCGGAAGGTCTTCAGTACCCGAATTACGGTCATCATGTTCTTTTCCAGAGTCGGTGGTTATTGATTCGGACTGAGCCCGCCGGAGCAGAGTGTTCCAGCTGTGCGTTAGTACGGCAGTGTACCCCTCAGAGGTGTCACGCGAGATCAGAGAAATCGTATCATTCGAAACCTTTCGCTTTACATCCAAACTGGGCATCCCTTCCAGTTTCCTGCGGGCGTGCTCATGGTAAGACATCCCCAAAAGATTCTGAAAACGCTTGTTGAAAGTCACGTGGTGCACGAGCTTTATTATATAAGACTGCTGGGCCAAAGGGTCTCCGGCCATTGGGGACACATCAGTTTTGAACATCTCCGGCACCGACCCATCCAAGAAAACGCTGAACTCTTCGGAAAGCGATCTGGACAGTGATAGAGACGAATACAAAAGATCCGAATCCAACGTTTGCATCGCCGCGCTTTCATTACAGCTTTCACGGTCTATAAATGGCAAGAACCCACCACGATGGAGGAGATAACCCATTAACCAAGCTAAGTTAACCAAGTGATACGGCTGTATATCCATGGTCGCATGCACGTTGTCATTGTTTAGGATGGGATAGAGATCAACATAACACTTTGTGAACCGCGAGTTATCCTTCTCAGATGAGGCGCTAATACAGGGCACATAGGAAAGAACTTCGTCTATGAGGCTTTTCGTTGGTATCACGGAAACTGTATGCGCACCCTCTAGATGTTCCATGGTAAATTTCACCATAGCGAGGTTGGCATAAAGCGTGTCTTTCAATACCACCACTTTGTCGCAACTTTGTTCAGATTCTGCAGGCATAGGCCTCATATGCTCCTGGGAAAGGGACGCGTCAGTGAGGTACAGGGTCCTGCTCTCCAGTTTGGGGACATTGTCGGGATGCGACAACTCGATATGACCGTGATCCCTGAGCGCACCCTTGTAAGGCACGCTAATCCTCCCCTTGTGCACCACGAAGTTGGTAAATGGCACCAGCTTCCTCAGCGTGCGATAAATCCTCTGTGAGGTGCTCTCCAACGAATTTACGTTCGCCATGAAATTGTTGTATATCCTGTTTTTCTCCGATATCTGTAGCATGCTTTCATGGAGCTCAGCGTCCATATCAGTATTGTATGTGAGAGTTATGGAAACATCTTGGATTGTGCCCTGAGTCTGCATGCGCCGTACGACTTTGAAGATACCATTCAAAACACCCGGCAGTATCAGGCCTCTAATGCTAAGGCTGTTGTGTTCATTGGCGACGCCATCCTCCATTTCGTCGGATGAAATGCGGAGTTCCTGGAGCTTAGAGAATATTACAGGGAAATTCGACAGCACAATTTTTACGGGGGCACAGTGCAACCTCGCTGATTTCAGTTTCAAAAGCGCCGACTTACACAGCCTATCTAAAAATTTCAACAGCTTTCGGCAGTGTGCGCGCCCTTTCACGGTCAACACGTTGATGTCATGATCAGACACCGGCAGATTGAGTGCCTTGAAAAAGGCATCCTTCGCAGGCAGCGTGCTCTCAACAAAAGGGGCTCCATCTGACACCGGAACGATGGCCAACTCATCGCTTTTAGGTTCCTGGTTATCTTCCCGATCCTTTGTTGTTGACATCTGTAAATAATCATTGACGAGATTGTCAAGACAGTTGCCCCAATTTTCCAAGGCTAGGAGGTTACCAGAGGAAGAGGAAGCCGGATCGTACAAGTTGTAAAACTTAATACCCTCATCGGCAAGCATGTTGCGAAAGCCAATTGTGGAGCGTGTGATGATGATCTCTTCATTCGTGAATATGCCGCTGTACTCGTCGGTGACGAGCACTGCCTCCATGGTGTCAGTGCTCCTGCTGCGCAGCTGCGTTAGACAATCCCTTAGGCTGCACAGCATCTCATAAGCCGAATGCTTGCGTATGCTGCAAATATCCCGAGTGACATCGGATGGTTTGGAAACGATGTGTTCAAAGTCCTTGGAGTAGTCATCGTAGAGGCATAAGTGGTACACCATTGAACGCCTCACGATGCCGCATATATAGCTCATAACGGCGCCGTCTATATTTCCATTCTCCGTTATGGGCGTCTGCCCGGAAGTTGGTTCGCCTCGGCTTGGTTGGTTCCGCAACCGCTTTATGGGTTGCCCGGCATTAGAATCCAGCTTCCTTATACTTAAGGCGCCACCCCCCTGCCCACAACAGCTATCATCTCGCACCTGTAAGCGCCAATGAGGAGTTGCATTGTGTTATTACACTAACGATTGAGTAGCCGTGCGATTGAAGGATGCTGTTGCAGACATCGACGTCGTCCATCCAGGTCGCCGGAGAGGCGAGAAACTCTGCCACGACATTGTGGATTCCTAAGATTCAACAAACCGCCACTAGACGATCCAGGAGCTTCATCGTGATCCTCGATCCTAGGATACTTAAAAGCTCGAAGAATCTTCTTGGGTATGCGTGTGTCCGATGCATACCGCAGCTCAATGGATGCGATGATGTGGCAGCAGTATGAAAGGGGCATTACGTCTTCTTAATACCTGCAAGTAGCCTCGCCATGCGTTTGTTCGACAGTGGACGATGAGCCGTAATACACATTTCCTGAGCGCATAGCAAACCTGCGATCACGTACAATGTCGCGACTGTCACTTCTTGACAAAATCACGACACATAACTCATTACTCGGAATATGACGTATGTCGTCAAATAATTTGAGAAGGTCTTCCAGTTACAACGCTGCTCCGAAGGCGTGTATGATGTGTTTGGTCGCACGTGTATGTACCGCATTATATACGCGTGTCATGAGTGCACACACCAGCCTCAAATTACGTATTCGGCAATAGAATCCACATAAATATGATTGCTACTCTGATAGATATTGAGGATTCCATCATCATTAATCCTCAGCTGCTTGCAATGGAATTGACATAAATGTAAGCACGGAAGACATGCTGTTGTAGCGAGAACGAGACGATGCTACGTACGTACGTGCATCCTGTCTCGAAAGGTGCAACCTTCCGTCAAAAATGTCGATTCTCTTCGATTTTCGACGTCGTCAGACAGCGGAAGTTGGAACAGTCTAATACAGTTGCCGCCGATAATCCTGCGCCTTTGCAAAAGAGCGCAGTTGTTGATGACAAGAGTCGAACAGGTCGAGGCGATGAAAGCAATGCACATCAGATATGGAAGCAGTTCAACGTGCTGCTGTCAAAGCCTATAGGCTATCGGAATGTCTGGCAGCTGCGGTACCTGAGCGCTCGTGCATTGGAGTTATTAGCCATCACAAGGTAGGATCCAGCGCTATAACAACACTTCAACGCTGTTGTATAGGGCGGAGGAATTGTGCAAGATCACAACGGTGCTTGCTCATATGAAGTATCGGAATGTAGTCCTGCTGCAGGGCATCAGCGAGGCGCTTAGCTGGTACTGTAAGCTAAGAAACTGCAAGATTTCGTATGTAACGTCATTTTTACGAGCATGTGCGACGCTGAAGTTAGTTACAGCATTTCCTGTTACCCTTACTAGGCTACAGGTTCGTGCCCAGCTACCGGCACCTCGACGTCTTCTTCGCTGAGCTTGATAAGCCGCACCAGACCCCTTCCGTTGGCGACCACCTGAGGTTCATGCAATTCATGGTGGAAAACGGCCTCCACGATGGGGACGTTTTTATGAATTTCTTTGAGCGGTGCCGCGATAAGTGCCTCAACGACATGGGATACATGGATCACAAGCATCTGGCATCTTTCAGCCAGACGCAGCTCATCATCGATCCCACAGACAGGTGAGGTATTATCTGGTGAGAATGAAAATTCTCAGCGATGTGTTTAATCGCATTTGTCTCAACTTCGAACGCAACTGCGAGAAGGGGGAAGTGGCTCAATTCCTGATGCTCTCGAATAGCATGGGTCGGTGTCATATAAGCGAACTGCCTTCGCATTATCTGCGTGTGGTCGGACACTACCTTGAACATCCGGATAAATGGTCACCAAAACTTCTAATCACAGTGCTACAGTAAGTGGACACATGTTGGGTGTAACGTCAAACGCAGCGTATTAAAGAAATTTTATTACCGTGACACGGTCGCTCTCAGCCGAATCGGGAATATAACTGTCAGGAATATCAGCCAATTCACCAGCGAGCAGTTGTGTGCCGTACTTAACTGTTACGCAGCCATGTCATATAAACATAAGGAACTGGTGCATGGCATCGTGCGATCACAATTTGCGTACGAAGGCGATAAACAAAAGACCCACTTTTCCACAGGGTTGCAAGACGTTAATGCACGGTTGAAAGTATTAGCGGGGATCGCAAACATGCTCGCGAAAGTTGATTACAAACCCATCGCAATCATGAAAAGCATTACGGAGTCCACGATTCACTGTATGCAAAGTATTATTGGTGACACTGAACCGGCGACTACAGATAAAGGTGATGGCACTGATGAGGTCAACTTGCTACCTAACACAATCCCCTGGGTCATATATGGCAGTCGCTCACTCCATTCGGGGGATGCAGCGAAGCAAATTGGAGCCGGATCGGCCCCCGAGGTATTGACCGGCAGTATGATCGTGGACATGCTTCCAACTACTGTTTTAAATGCAAAAGGTACTGAAGAGGAGCACAATAAGAAGCGCACAGCGCTGCGTAGGCTGCTGCGGCCAGAAAATATTGCCTACACGAGCACAGGTACGTCAATGGCAGACCTCTCGCAGTTGAAGGTACTACCCATGTCTGTGGATGTTGTTCGTCAGCAAAGTCTAAAGGAGTGTATGGATGAATTCCTCAATTTGCACTTCGACGGCAGACACCCAGCCTCAAGAAGGTTGAATATGCGCAAGCTGATGCAACTGCAGTCAGAGCAATTGAAGCTGAGGAAGTCTTTCAAGAGCAGCAACGTGTTGCATACAGTGCGTTTAGAAAAGAAGCGCGCAGCGAAAATTAGTGTATCCATCAGAAAGCTGAAAAGAAAGATGAGATACGCAGGCTCTCGCCACGTGCAGATGACTCAGTATTTTATAAACGAATGCAGGGTGCTCAAACGCTGCTTTTTGCGGCCGTACACGGCACCTATCAGAACCGAAGCGTCACGTTCGCACGTTGCAATTAGTAGTGGATCGTCTAGCACCCTACCAATGGCAAGTGATGATCCCAGGGCGCAACAAATTGCCGATGCATGGAAAAGGTTTAATCGGTGGTCTGTTTCGCGCCCTTCAATTGCTCAGCAGTACAATGAAGATTTCGGGAACGTGCAAATCAGTAACGGCCATTTGAACTGCCGAATGGATACGACCGATGCTACCTCACAGCCGGTAGGATACATGGCGCCTACCGCGGGTGCGAGCGATCGTCCGCCTGTTATACCCAAGAGTCAGTGGAATGTAGTCAGACATCTGGAGAGTTTCGTAGACAGACGAACCCCAGTTTTTGTGGATGACGCCTTGTTCATGAAACCAGTGCGAGTGTCGTCCCTCTACAGCTGGCGGCTCAAAAAGAAGCTGAAGGCATTGGAAAGATCACACACAGAAAACGCCATGGGAGATACCATACGATACATGTATCATAATGGGCTGTGGAGGAAGCCCCAGAAGGAGATGGATGTTACTATACCCATGGAACAGCCACTCTGGCGACACCTCTTTACCATCGTCTCATCCCTACATAAGCTCAACTTCACCTCTTTCGACATGATAAACAAGCTGACAAAGGTCATGCAAATGGCGACACCTGTTAACGTCGAGCAAGGCGATAGGAACATTGTGGACAACCGGCCGCAGGAACTATGTGGCGTACTCGTGGCTACACTGAAGGGATTTGGCTACATGATCTCATCAATATCGGGCATAATATCTCGAGATGCCTCAGGAGAACTAGCATCACGCCTATTAAAAACAGTTTGGTAAGTTGTGCAACCGTTTATTCTCAACGTCGCTGCAGCAACAGCAACATCATAAACACTGTCACTACGCTCTCCGAACAGCGTAATGCGCGAATACCGCTGGCTGATTTAACGAGAATAATGCGCACTTTCAACGCTCTGGTGTTCGTGAAGTACGGAAGAATAAGGGTTCACAACATCGTAGCAAAGTTGGGGAGGTTACGAAATTCCGACGATGCTAAGACCACTGGCTCCGTGGAACTAAGTGTAGAATCTGGCAGTGCCATATGTTTCAATCGACCCAGTTGGGCTGTAATGGATACATATGAGTCTCTAGTCACCCTTGCCAGAATTTGCGTGAGCGAACACGGCGGGAGGTTTAGCAACTGTGGCGATACCGCTAACGAAGGCGCGGACGCACTCATACGACTTCTGGACGAGGTCACATACATCCAGTCGATGTGGTCAATGTACAGCAGCGTAATCCCAGGTGGCGAAACGATGCGCAAAATCGCAACGGTTGGGAGCGACTTGGCAGACGCGTTACTGGGCTGCCTAGACAAGGGCGCAACACGAGATGATGTATTGCGAGGAGTATGTGCCATACGACGACTCCGGCTAACGAGGGATTTATTCGTTGACGGCGAAACCGCTTGTGAAGACGTCGCTTCGAATGGCGGCGACAGGGAGGACTCAAGCGATCACCAGATACGACTGCGAAAGCTTACGGTTGAGCACCGAATAACCGCCGATGAAATAAATGGCGCGATGTGCGCTGTTTATGCGGGCGCTTTCCATCCGCCATTGAAGCTGAGGCACGACAATCACCTCCGGAGCGGCATGGTGGCGATCCACACATACGCCGATCCGACGACCGCTGCTACAGGCATTTTGCACAACTACTATGCCGACCATTACAATGCAGTCTAACGCGTTTGCTAATAAGGCGTGAAACGTCTACCTATATTGTACATTGCCTCAGACACTTAGCGCGTAGGCACAATGTCGTTTATAAGCGCGACCTCGTCGTTCAATCTGCACCTGCAGCCGCGCAAGCAGCAGGAATCTGAGGCTAGCACTCCTCAGAGCACGCCGCAGTTCAGCACGAGGGCGAGCAATATCACCTACAAAGGTGACAGCTGCCCTATTATTTATGTGACGCACAAGATACTGCGCATCCTCACTCAGCACAACCGCGCGCTGCACACCTTGGAGGTGGAGAAGGCCCTGCGCAGCCTGGGGTTTATGGTAGGCGACTGGAGGACGCAACCAACGGCGTGCAGGGCGTCGACATATGCACCAACAAGGAGCTCTTCGAGTCACTGCAGAAGGTCAAACGAATCGAATTCGACGTCGCCAGGAAGCGGCTGCTCTACAAGAACCCTTTCGAATCGGTCACCAGCCCAGATACGCTCCTTGAGTACATCAACAAGAATTGCGCCATCAAGGGGATGCGTATAAACGAGGAGCTGATGAACACCAGCCCTAACATGGTGGAGTGGCTAGACGAGATACTGAAGCAACGTAAAGTGCGAGCTATTCGTTGTACATCGTCAAACCTAAAAGGTTGGATGGCGGGGGTAGTACCATAGTCTGATGCAGGGAAGCGCAAATGCCGCTACGCAGCCACACCTAACCAGTGCACCATTTACAGCTCCTCGAAGTGCAACGAGTGCATCAACAACGTTCGAGATATACTGCTGTTCCCACTTGGCAAGGAGAGCTGCGAGCAGGACCGCTTCAAGCTCGACCATGATATAAAAACCCTATGGGACTCAGTCACCATGCCTCCTGTCGACCAGCTGCTAAAGGACTACAACGTCAGCCAGGTGGAGTACACCTACGTCGCGCCGCAGAGGTATGTTTGGAGCAGTATCACGAAAAACGTGCGCAGCTCGCGGAGGCGACGCGGAGAACGCAAACAGGGCAAGAACGCCGGTGTTAAGATGCGCCGCATCTACAACACCCACCTGTTCACCGCACAGGAGCTGTCGGCGGGAATCTCCAACACGACACAGAAATAATCATATTGAATTCAATAGCTGTAAATGACGCTCCTGCTCTTTGGGCCCGCTCGACCCACGCGGGTACAGAATCGGGCGCACGCGCTTATCGTCAATTTCGTGCAGCACGGGGGTCAGAATACGCCAACACTCGCTCACTTCTTCGAGCGAAGGGAAGTAGTTGCGCTTGCCGCTGAAGGCGTGGTAGAGCAGTATTTCGTAGCACCCAACCACGGGACGCTTGGTCAGGTTGTAGTCCACATCACGTAAGATACGCTCCTCCACCTTCAGGCCCATGTTGTCGGTGTCATGGTCGCTGGTGAACACCAACTTCTCACTCTCTTGCTGCGTGTCGAAGTGCCTGGAGTCCACGGACCAGAAGACAGTAGGGTTGGGCTGAACCCGGAAAACGAGGTTGCGCGCCTCGAAGTCCGCGCCAAATTCGGCTGCGAAGTTGCTTTTCATGTTAAGCCGCACCTCACACAGATGCTCATCCAGACCTTTGCCGGTGGTTATCACGAACGGCACGCCCTGCCACTTGTCGTTATCGACGTACATGACCATGGAGCAGAACGTGCTGCAGAGCGAATCTGGAGGCGTTCCCTTCTCCTGCAAGTACGCGCACTCGCTGCCATCCTCGCTCTCCGTATACTGACCTATGATGGTGTCCTCCAGACGCACGGTGCGCACGGCCCTCAGCACCTTGCGCTTCTCGTCAGCAACAGAGTCATTCAGCCGGTCGGGTTTGTCCATCGCAATCAACGACAGCAGTTGCAACCCGTGATTCTGCACCATGTCGCGAATAATGCCGTAGTTCTCGAAATAGTTGCGCCCGAACGTGCCGATGCGCTCCTTCATTTTAATGTGCACGCTCTTCACGTACCGTCTGCTGAAGAGATGGTTGTAGCGCAGCGAACGCTTGATGGCTATGATACAGGATATCAGCGGCTTCCCCAAGTAGTGGTCCACGAGGAACATCTCCTCGGGCTGTGCGTGCTGCTGCAGCACACGCTGGATATCCTGGCAGCTCTCCATGTCACGCCCGAACGGCTTCTCCAACATCACCCTGAACCAACCCTCCTTGGGGCGGCACACCGAAGTTGCAATCTTCATGATGGGATGGTAGGCTTCAGCTGGCGTGGCCATGTAGATGAGACGGTGCGTCACGGTAGAACCCGACTCAATCTCGTTCAAGCTCTCGTTCAGCTGCACGAGCGATTGGGGGTTGTCGTACTTCACGGTCACCCTCCCCAGCTTCTTCTTGAATTCCGCAATCACAGTGGGGAAATCGAATCGCGCCGCCGCTTCGCACATGAAAATCGTGGTGTTGATAGAGGCGAAAATGTCCTTGGAGACCGTCTCGAAAAATTCGTCAAACGACTGATGCGACCGGCTCACTGCCAAAATTCGGAATTTGGTTGGCAAGAATCCCAAATAAAAGAGATGGAACAGAGCTGGGTAGAGCTTGCGACGAGCCAAATCGCCAGTGCTACCGAACAAAATGAAAGTTAGGCAGTCCGATTGCTCCAGCGGAACTTTACGTCTGATTCGGCGGATGGTCGACGAGTCCAACACTGCAACGCATCCAGCCTTCGTGAAGATCTGAGTAGCCGGGAAACGTATCGGGTCAACGTGTCTGTATTGCAGCATGGTCGTCCAAATGCGCTTCTTACGCTCCCCCTTGAGGAAAAACAGCTTGCTCTTTGCGCAACACAGGAAAGGCAGTGATAGGGTCAACCGGTCATGAACCACCGCCGTGTCTGTATGGGTGATCATGACACGTTCCTTGCAGTCCGTTACTTGCGAGGGCTCGAGTGTGGATAAAAACTCCGGGAACAGGCCAGCAATGTGGAAATCGTCGCCAATGCCCAGCGTGATCAAGTCGGGCTTCAGCGTGCTCTTGCTCATAGCCATACCAACCACTTTGGATTGGGGCGAAGAATCAACCGCAGCCGTTGCCGAGGGCTCCAACTTGCCGAAAACGCGCTCCAGATCCGCCTCATACTTGCGCACACATTCTTCCAGAGGCAAGGTTGTGTCCGGGAAAATGATGTGCGACTCGGGCACCGGCCAGTTTTTCAGCAGCGTGTTCCGTATAAGCCGCTGATTAGACAGCTCGTCAGTAGGCGGAACATAACGCTCGTCCACTAGGAAGAATATTATGCGATTGAAGTCAATGTCGAGATTCTCCATGTTAGACATGTACCGGAACACGGCCCTCGGGGTGTTGCCACCGGACAAACCAATAGTCACAATCGAAGTCGGAGACTCAGCCTGCTTCGCCTTTATGCGATGCAGAATCAGGTGCATGGCAGCCATAACAAAACCCTCCTCCGTGTGGCAGTCGAGCAGGCAGGGCTCAACTATGTCATCCATGTCGTCACCATCGTCCATCTTATAATTATAGTTGGTTACCACATGGCCCGCTTCGCGAAAGTGTATCACCTCGTTCAGTTTGTTCGCATAAAACGTCTTCAGCCAATTTTGGTAGTGCGTCGTGTTAGTCGTAACAAGACTAGACAGCGACGTTGAAGACCCGGTTCTCGACATGACTGGGTTGCGCGGTAGCAGACTCTCCCTCGTCTGTTCATCCAGAGTCTTCAGACTCTGCACGTTGGGCACCTGATCTTCCGAATCCATCTTGAAAGATCACAACACAGCAGGGTACAGGTGGCGTCGCGAGCCCTGAATTAAAAAACCTCAAATTAGTAGGCCAGAAAAGTTCGTCCACACTTAATTAAAAATAACTGACTCGCACATCTGTGGGAAAGGAATCCTCAATAAGGAAAAATAAAGAAGCCATACGCAACCAATGGAACCACTAACACGTGCTGCCTATCCATCAACCTCTCAAAGACAATATAATCACATATCATGTCTCTAAAGCTATTTTCAGCTCGACGAATGTCGCGGATGAGCATAAGTGCCGCCAAGTTTTGCAACACATCGGAATTGCCGGGAATCCACCTGGACACTGCCGTTTCGAGTCGGAATCAATGGCACGTCAAATTTTAACCATGCCAAGGCAGTTTGTATGGCCGGGGAAGTGACAGGTAAATACCTATGCCATTGCAGACCGAGCAGCGTGTGGTGCGGCACAGGGGATGTTGCGCAACACAGAAAAATGGAGTTCACACTCCAGACAAACGATGTCAGCCGTATGTGTGATAGCTTCTATATTTATTTGGGAAATGAAGGTGACATGTGCGCCGTAAAGCTGCCCGCCGACATGACTGACTAGTTTGGACAGCCCCTGGGACAGTTTGAAGCAACCGGCGGTGCAGACTGGGATGTGCAGCTGCCGTTGTATAGCATCTGTAGCAGCATTTATTGCGCGATCTAATTCCACTGGAAGGACAACTGTTGCAGCTTCCCCTGGTCTCAATTCAACCCAGTGATGGTTGCCTCGAGATGCCTCGCAACGGGGTCACTGACGACGTGCCATCCATTTGCTGTAACTTGTCGAAGCCTACAGTATTGAGGTGCGCTGCTGTATCGTTGCGCGATGAGGTATCCATGGGTGTAGTCGCAAAGATGCCGACAAGCCTACACACTCCTACCTGCCTACGTGTAAAAATGTCCAGTGTCCGTCCAGAGCATGATACCTAAACACGCCATTTTGGGTAGCTACACCTGTGTTCACGCATCGTAGTTGTGGAAAATTAGTCCGATTTCGTCGATTTGCCCATTATGAAGCGAGCCTGCGATTCTCCGTTGCCGTTATCTTCACAATACGCCAGATATCCAAAGCTTATTGCGATTATAAGCACCGACACTGTCGCAACGCAAGCGGATATCGCCAACGATGCCGTGCGGTCCAAGCCTAGGTACCGAGTTAAAGCCGGCAGGGTCATCGCAATCACAGCTGGTACCGTAAACATCAACAGCGTGAAGCGACCCAGCACGCTAGCCGAGCGCTTCTCAGTAGCCGACAAACTGCGGTAGAATTTCAGCATCTTTGAGGAGAAGCAGACGTCACGGGTCTCAAATGGTCATATGCTTCCTCGGCGCATCTAGCCCAGGGATTTCAGCTAAAAACCACCGAATTTAGCGGTTTACCAATATTTGTTGTTATAATGCACACTGTACACACTCAAGGCTTCAAGGAATATGGCTCCATAGCAGTCGCGGGGGAGGGTTGGACGTCCCAGGAGCCTGTGGGCGTACACCCTGGGGAAAGACTCACGCCACTGCGAAAAACGGTGGAGCGTGCCAGTATGCACATGATGACATTAAAGTATAGTGACCACAGTGTCGATGAATCAAATCTAAAACAACAGATCGAAAGCGCCATGCGCTTAGACATCCACGTCACGACACTAATGAGCTGAGCAATGACGCAAACGGATTGCCCATGTCCCGAGGCGCACTGGGGTCGTACTGGAAAGGGTCAGTTGGGTCGTGGTGTCCTGGAAAGAGCCTCTCACGCAGGTGATGCACCAGGCGCGGGAAGTTGGGGTCGGCATCGATTATCGGCCTGTATACCTTGCATGCCACCTTGTACAACAGGTAGTCGGGGTTTTCACAGAGCTCCGTAAAGATGTACGCGAGCTGCAGGGGGATTGGGACCTGATGTTCATGAAATCGTCGCAACAAAGGCTTACCGTGTCGCTGGACTCGAAATCCTGGTTCAACATAAGCAACAGACATTTAGCAGTTGCGTCATCGCCCGTTGCTAACTGTATCAGAATGCAACGCAGATAGACAAAGGGGCGCTCGTGTTCCTGAACAATGGACGCCCAGGATTCCAAAAACTTAGAAAGCACCTCGATATCTTGACCCTGAATCAGGTACCCCTGCGCTTCACTCAATTGCCCTTCGTCCCAGTGGTGCTGGCCAATGCACAGCTGCAGCTTAGGGTGCGGGTTCAGCTCCAGTGCGCTGTCGGCTATAGCCAGTGACTTTTCCAAGATGGCATCCTTTGCGAGCGGCCCTGATAAAGGCTCCTGCGCACAGCTCAGGGAATCCTTCACGGTGCAGAAAAAGGATTTCACTTGGTCGATGTTAGCCTCAGTGAACTCTATGTCAGACTTCGATGCGATTTTCATGTACTCCTTCATCAGCTCGAGGGACTGGGCGTACTCGCCTGCTCCTGCGCAGCGTTTGCAACATCAACCTCACACCTACGTATGTAGACCTCCGCAAAGTGATGGAGTACCTCAAGAGCCTCGGAGTAGCGCTTGGCAATCACTGCCCTGAAACAAATGGCCAGGCACTTTAGAGCAGCCTACCTCTGCGATGCGCTCAACACATGTTGCAGAGAATCGTAAAAACGACCGGCAGCGATGTCGTCGTTAATGCGCCTGTACTTAGGATTGTCCGCAATTCCCATCTTGAATGGCGAATGAGCTACTCCGACCGTTAGGTGCGCGATGAGGCCTTCCAACCCCGTGGAGAAAACGGATTAACACGCCTCAGTGCGACTAATCCAATGCACAGCGATATTATATAAAATATAATCTGTACATTTGGAGATGTGTGTACATATTTCGGGCAAGGAAGGCGCATGGTAGCGGTGCCCATACCGGTCGGACATGGATGATGCCCTGGGAACGGTAACTGATCCACGGGCCAGTGAGCTACATCGCGATTCTTTCGATTACGCCAAGCTATTGGTGGATGTCTATTTGTGATGCTTGTATTGCCCTATCACGATGCGTACAAACGTAGAAATATAAAAAGCGTTGTGATTCTGCGTAAAAACCATAGACAAGATGCAAGCGGCTGATACGGTGTATCTAAACCAGGCAGATGTGGCGAAATCCACGAATATAACTGTACTCGGAGCCGGTTGCGAAGTGGGTCGTTCATGCGTCTTCGCAGAGCGTGGCGGATACAATGTCATGTTCGACTGTGGCCTTCACCCTGCATTATCGGGGGTGGGAGCTTTGCCGGTGTTCGAGGCGATCGACCTATCGAAGGTGGATGTCTGCCTCATCACCCACTTTCACCTCGACCATTGCGGCGCGGTGCCGTACCTGTTATCGAAAACTGCTTTCAAAGGGCGCATACTCATGACATACGCTACGAAAGCCATATGCCATCTACTGTGGACGGATTATGCCCGTATGGAGCAGCTGCAGACGGTGAAATCCATATTCGACCGGAGTGGGCCGAAGAGTGACCAAGCAGGACCCGACCAAAAGGAGGGGCTCATGGACGAACTGATATGCGGTTCGGGCTTGTACTCCTTCGAAGATGTGGAGTTCGCGCTGGAAAAGATTGAGACCATCGATTTCCACGAGGAAAAGGACATCGGTGGAATTAAAATTTCGTGCTACAGGGCAGGCCATGTGCTGGGTGCATGCATGTTCCTGGTAGAGATGGACGGTGTGCGTATTCTGTACACGGGTGACTACTCAACAGAGCTCGACAGGCACGTCCCGTCAGCTGAGATACCGCCCATTAACGCGCACCTGCTCATATGCGAAAGCACGTACGGAATACGCGTCCACGAAGAAAGGCTGCAAAGGGAGAGGCGGTTTCTGAGGGTGGTCCTTGAAATAGTCACTAGAGGAGGGAAGTGTCTTTTGCCTGTATTCGCCCTAGGGAGGGCACAGGAGATATTGCTCATTTTGGACGAGTACTGGGAGGCGAATAGTAACCTACAGTCCATTCCCATCTTCTACATCTCCCCACTCGCGCAGAAATCACTCAGGGTTTACGAAACATTCGTAGGACTCTGCGGTGAATACGTCAAAGAGGTTAGTAGAGCGTGCGCTTTCATCATGCATGGTGCAGTGCGTGTACAACGGGTTCAACCCCTTCAACTTCAAGTTCGTCAAGTACGCAAAATCGGTGGGTGACATAGAGCCCTACCTGCGCTCAGATACTCCTTGCGTTGTTATTACTTCGCCGGGCATGCTGCAGGGAGGCCCGTCGCTCCAAATCTTTGAAAAAATAGCCTCGGATAACAAAAATGGAGTGGTGCTCACCGGGTACACCGTCAAGGGTACACTTGCAGACGAGCTTAGACGGGACCCAGAAGTCGTCAGCATAGGAACCAAAACCCTTAAGCGAAAGTGCGCAGTCGAACAAATTTCGTTTAGCGCACACGCCGATTACAACCAGACCAAGGATTTTATCCGGAAGCTATCGGTGCCAAATGTCATTCTGGTTCACGGAGAACGCACAGAAATGGCTCGTATGCGCGACAAGCTGACGGAGGAAATACCAGAACTTTCGGTATTCACCCCAGAGGTGCTGCAAATGGTCACGCTCAGCTTCCCGCCTGACGTGGCCATCAACGCCGTCGGGCAGCTAGCAGACGACATCAAAGAGAAAATGCTCAATGGGGCAGTTGGTAGTGACGACGGGCAGTTGGCGAGTGTTGTTATAGTAAAGGACAGCGAGTCCAAGGTCATGTATGCAGACGACATCGAAAACTGCGCAACTATGGCAATCAACTACCTCGACCAGGAAATGGCGATAGGATTCAACGGGGGATTGGAACAACTCAAAACTGCAGTCGGTGCCGTATATGACGACGTCAAGGTTGTTTCAAAAAACACCATCGTAGTTGCGGAACTCGTGACAGTTATCGTCACCGCAGACCGCATGACACTGAGGTGGAGAGCTAGCCCGGTCGCAGACCTCATCGCAGACAGCATTAGCATGCTCGCCGTGCAGCTAATAGTGCACCCGCAACAATCCACAGAAGAAGCGGAAATGATCAACAAGATAAAGGATGAGGAGGTCTTCTTTTCCGTGGCGGAGATGCAACTTGCTACGAAATTCGGCCAACCTACACAGGTGAAAGTGGAGGAGGAACAGGCAAAGCCCAACGCTGACAAAACCCTCACGTTCCATATTTACAATCCGTTAGAGGAAAATGCCCGCGTTGTGGCGATGGAAGTTAACCTCTCCAAGTGCGAGGTTGGTCAGACATGCCGTGTGTAGTGTAATGTATGTTCGCAGGTCACTTGTGAGGACGCCGACGCCGCGAAGGTTGCTCTCGATATCATTAAAACTGTGAAGGCTGCGCTACAGCCTATCAACCCATAGATATAATCGACTACATTTAAGTTTGGATGGCCTTTGTTACAATGCTGAGGACGCTGTCTTCCTCCGTCAGCACCTTATCCTCAGCCAGCTGCATGCCTGACACGCCCACTGCCTTGCAAAAGTTGCGGCCGATCTCCGGGCCGAGCATGTTGGCGAAATCGCGCACACTAGTGCCTGGCATGACGGTCATGCACGTGCGGAACGCCTTGGTGCTGTCGTCATCGTCCCCGAAAGTCTTCAGACTCTTAACGGGATATATGCACACAATCCCAGCAGCTTTAATAGCCTCGTTCAGTGCTTTGGTCACGCCAGTTGACCCGAACCTGTAGAGCACGAGGTCCCGGATGTTACGGAGCCTGTGACGCAGCTTGTCGTCCACCTGTTTAAGCACCTTGTTGCGAGGATCATCCGCATCATCCCCGTTCATGTAGAAGTCGTTGTCTCCCTCAAAGTAATCTATGTAGCCCTGAATCGCCATTGGCAAGATGCCCTCCGACAGATTATACCCACCTGTGCCTGCATCTTGCGCAAGAAACACATGGCCAGCGCGCTACACATCACACTAGGAACATCCGGATGACGCTGGCAAATCTTCAGGCAATTTTCGTCAGTGTCACCCTCCTGATGACGATGTATGGCAGGATGAAAAAACCAACCGAATCGACCTTGTTTAAAACCAACACAAATTTGAAACGTTCTTGAACGAACACGGAAACCTAATTAATTTTTAATAATCGATAAAACAGCGTCATAGAACAGCGGAAGTAATTATTAACAACAGGCGTTTAACTTACAAAGCGGCGGATCTCTTTTTCATCCCACTGCGATAGGTCCACAAATTGAGAATGCTTCACCTCCATAATATCAAGAACCTTGGAGACCAAGGCTTCTGTGGCCATGTAGCCGGAAACCTTCCCGTGGAGAGTCGTTACGGCGTTGTCTTTCTTCATTGCGTGGCGCCTCGCCATAGGGGCCCATTTGGGCTGCAGATTGTTGAATATCCATAGCTCGATCTCCTCAACAAGCCACATGTGGTCTCCTGAAGGGTCATAGCCAATGGTAGCGTCTCCCTAAAAATTAAGAAAACGAAACAATTCACTACATACCTTCTCGTTGGTTCTGCCCGAAACGTCGATGATGTGCATCAACACGTCGGCGTGACGCAGGTCATCTAGGAACTTGTTACCTATACCTCGGCCCTCATTCGCTCCGGGTATCAGCCCGGCTACGTCCAACAGCTTGACTGGAACCTTGCGCACGCCATCCCTGCAACTGCCAAAGGACGGGGCGCATGTCACGTTATATTTCACGCATGGGCAATCCGTAGTGAAAAAGGCGACGCCATGGTTTGGCTCGATCGTGGTAAAGGGGTGCGCCGCTGTTTTGGCGTTTGGATTGATGCATACGGCATTGAAAAATGTTGATTTACCCGACGAAGGTTTACCGACGCAGCCTATCACGAAATCACGAACCATGGCATCAGTGGTACCAAAACAAAAAATATTATCTCATACGCCTTATTCGGCTGCGATTACGATGTAGGCGTTAGGGTAGCCTTTTCGGCGAAACACACCCTAAACGGCAAGTACTGAACGCTAGACAAGTTTGTTGTCCATCGAGCTCACGTGATGCAAGGCGTCACAAACCGATTTTACATCACGACGAGGCGTACCACAAATAACGATCTCGCGACACCTTATAAAAGGAATGTGCAGTCCGTGTCTTCAGGACAAAGAGCAACCTATGAGGAGTGAGGTGGTGGACGAATCCCTTAAGCTTCCTACCCTCTAACTACCCTGTTACATCGATATATTTCAAAGCTTCAAAATATTTAAATACGCTCTCCAATTTAGTACTGCGCCAGTGTGTTTGTTATTGGCGGTAATGTTATGTTAGCTTGCGTCGACTACTCTTCCTTCCCAGCCATATATGCATCGTCGAGATTGGAGCGACTGGATTATTTCGGTTTTAAATAAACAGGATGTCTGACTGGGTAGTATCAAAGGAGAAGAGGGTGCCCATCGATCACATTTCACGGCGGAGGAGCTTCCCTGTAAGACCTCCGCCACTCCGGATTTACAACCCTATCAAGGTGATTGGATTCGATGGTAGCCTGCGCGTTCCTAAGTATAGATTCTGGAATCCATTCATGCCGGAGAACGTGCTGAAGGCAGCGTATGTCCCAGTGGTTGCTCATCCTTTTGGCAATCGCACGAAAACACAGCTACCTAGAAGTGACAATGGAATATCGTCGATACATAACCTTCAATCGGTGTTCGACGCGGTAGACAGGCAGATGGATGCCTGGAATCGTTGGATTTTCGGGGACCCTGTACGGGCAAGTCACACGGCAGGAGCATATAGAGATGCCCACTCGCTCAGCGACTTCATGGATTTCGGCAGGTCATTGTTTGACAGTTGGGACGATCAGGTGGAATCGGTGAACGACAACCATGCGTATGAGAGGGACCACCCTTCGCGGTACCGCGACAGCGTTTCGGTTGCATCCGAAGATTTGCGCAACTATCGCATCGCGACTGACCGCGCAAACCGGGATTTCCAAAGCATTCAGTCGCGACTGGGTTATCAAGATGGTAATGTTGACGACGAACGCCATAACGACATGCTTCCCGTATGGCGCCCCGCCTCTGGAGCTAACAAAAGCGACGATAGGAAGTACTATAAGATGACCTTCCATCTACCAGCATTCAACGAGGAAGATGTCAAGATCGCTATTCGTGAAGGTGTGCTAACTGTGCGCGCAGAGGCCAACGAGGTAGCGCATGATGAAAATCGTTCTGTTGCACGGCGCTCACAAAGATTCCACCACACAGTCAGCTTGCCAGATGACGCTGAAGCAAGGCTGGCGAAGGCGAAATTCGCCAATGGTACACTAACTGTAAAAATACCCGTAATGTGCTGAGAAAACATGAAGCCGCAATAAATGGCGGCGCTGTACACTTGTGGTCCGGTTCGCTGGCCACGTAAGACATTGAGAAGTAAGTGTCGTAGCAACTTAAAGGCTAGTTAAAAGTACACGATTTCGATGTGTTAAATTGCTAATTGTTTTAATGATGCCGTGATGTGTGAGCGAAGTGGCTCGCCGATCCGGCAGAAGCATCTCGTATTTAAACATGAAAAAAGCAGCGCTTCACACCCCTTGGGTGTTAGCGTTTACTATCGCACTGTCTGTTGTGGACGCTCTAGTTCTAGAGCTCAGGGTGGATGACGGTCCTCGTAAGGATGTTATATCGCCCATCTACTCCATGCCGGTCCTAGCGACGACGTCGGATCATGTGGATGTACCTACCTACGTGTTCGCGGTGGCAGAAGGAGGGAGCATAGAAGGAACTGTCAAGGTTGTATCAATAGAGGACTCGCCAGTTATGGTGTCTGCGGGAAATGAAACAAATGGTGGAATCACCGGCACTCTCGGCGGATATTGGAATAGCGCAGTACAGCTCAGACAAAGAATAAAATCGTACAAAAACAACCGGGATCACTACAGTTGGCTGCAACTTATATATAATCTTTTCAACTGGGCATTCGGTGGTGGTCGTGGGAAGGATGACAATAATGCGGTGAGCAGCGTCAGCAGAGATCCAACTCAGACGCTAGACAATGTATACATCGTTATAATCTCAAAATTGAAGTGGAATTTGTATGTTAAGGCACGTAGTGAATATGTAATGGAGCCTGCAAAAGGAAGCGACCAATTTATTGTCAGTGGCTATTTCGTAGCGGATATGCGCATACCCATACCAGCTGTGGGACAATCAGTGAATTTTACATACAAGGTGAAGTCAACTGATACGTTTGTTATTCTGTTGTTTAATGCTAACGAGAGCAAACTCATCATGGATGGCAAGATTACGCTCAAGAACCCGAACAACGATCATCTCTCCGTTGAAATGATGTATTACAGGGGCATTCTAGCGTTCTGGACGATATTATACGCCACTACTGGAATCTGTGCGTTGCTTTATTTGATATTTTGGTTGAGGGGAACTGCTAAAGGGCTGAATTATATGTTGGCCCTAAACTTCGTATGCGTAGCCATATACCTGCAGCTGGATCGCCAACTAATACAGCTAATAGTTGACACCGGAACCTACCCAAACATTCTCTGGACTATGGCTCATCTGGTTAAAAGGGTGCACGAAAACTGTCTGTTGGCAACACTTGTACTGCTATCTTTGGGGTGGCAAATTATCCGTGAAAATCTCACTCCCACGGAATTCCGCACGGTTATAGCGGTAGCGGTGTTTGCCTGTGTCAATGAATTCTTCGAAATACTCGTCAACGGAACTGATGTGGCGCGTTTTGCCGTTGGCAGCGTGGTTTTCATCACAACCATAATAGCATTGAACATCAACCAACTCATCATAAGGGCAAGTATCACAGACGAATCTTTCAGCGAGCAGACCGGAATTGCATACGGGCAACTTAAAGCGTACAATATATTCAAGGCCAGCATATTTGCCGGTGCATTCAAGCCGATCATATACTCCATGGTTAGAACCTTCTGCTTCAGATCGTCTACGGAGCAAATGTTCATCTGGGATGAGCATTTCATGCTGTTCATGGACCTTATGTTCGACTACGCGTTATATTGCACCTACTTCGGAGCGTTCATGCTAATATCGCAACCACCGCTATTTAAACATATCTTCACTCAGTGTTCCGAGTTGCACTGAAACATTAATAAATAATATATATTTGCTTTTGCTTACACAGTGCGTGCATCACGAGTTAGTAGGCCGTATCCTGCTTCGGTGGTAAGTGGGTGCAAACTGGTATGCTTTTATACCCGACTCTTAATGTTGACACTGCTTCGACATCGGGCATGGCATGGTTACGATAGTCTAAGACATTACATTAGTGAAGTGAACGCTGGCATACGCTGATGTGGCACTGTTCGTAAGTAAAATACATAACAAGGCAATACATTACTTCGTTAATGCAATAATTATTTTTACGCCTCAAGTTAAACCATAGGTTCATTGTCGAAGTAGTAGACGCCGTAGAGCGAATTGGTTGGCCTTTCGTGTGTAAGGCCTTCATATATATATTAAGTGAGACGTCTTTGTGTTACGGAGATGTGATCGTATGAGGAGTATGCCCAGACAGTGTAACAGCGCGTTAGCTATAGAAAGCGTTGTTCTATATTGTTGCCTAATGAAGTTCAAGGGGAAGCGAGGGCGGAGTACTTGTAGAAAGTGTCAATACAGGTCATACAGTTTGCGATAGGCTGACCGTTGACCACGGCTTCCGAAGTTTAGAAGATATAGGAACACGTGAGTGGAGGCTTCGATATACCCTCCGGTGGCATTAATCTGTGAAAAGTGAGTAGGTGCGTGGCCATGGATAGAAATGGAAGAGATGCCAATCCGGAGTCCAAGGATGGCATCGATGTCAGCGTAGCCGAGGTTAGCCAAGTTGGGGAAACAGTCATGTGGAGTGTAAAGGGGGAGATTTATATTAGAAAACATTGGATACGGTTTCTACCGACATTAACGAGTCTTCGTCGACTGCGGCTTTTCTTACAAATGTTTCTACAATTTGAAACATCAAACTCACGTGACAGGACGAAATTTAATAAGTCCCTGATCACCCGTGTGTTTAGCAACGTTGATCTGCGATATGATATCAAGTTTTCACTTTCACCGCACGTCCGTCCCAGGATATTGCCATGACCGTTTTTCTGCATCTCCGGTGCGCATTAATTGTAGGATATCTTCTGTTGAACTAAGCAACTCATCATCGCTATATGACGTTCGCCTTTCTTCTATTGGAAGTTCTAGAGGGTCTATTGCAACTTCTGTGGCTTCGGGCTTCGCCGCAGGCTCGTCTGGCAACTTTAATATAGGTTGTTCCGCTAACGTTTTCAAACTTTTCATTTCCTGCCTTACTTCCCTTTCCTTCCATTCCACAACATTTTTCTGTTCAACAGTTTTCTTATCCTCCTTATACGTGGCAAACAGAGCGCCATAGCAAGCTATGTTGAGCAATGAACCTATCACGATCATGTACATGGTCGACTTCCTTAGCGCTTCGGTGTTGTTGTCTTTCAGCGCCGCGTCCATGTCATCAATTGCCTGTTTAGACGGGGCGTAACCATGCAGCTTCTCCGACACGTACGCGAAGATCTCGACGAAACTGACGCTAATCGAGATACCCGATATGCACTGGATGATGGCGGATGCGCTAGCTTGGTACTTGTCCTCGATTACTTTCCTCATAATGGGTCTATCTACGCCGCCAACCGTGACCAAAGTAGCTCCGAGGACCGCAAACTCTATGTAATGATACCACATCAGACGTCCATCTGGCGCCGGTGACACGAAGAACAACACACAAACGATTAATCGCACACCCATCACAACGATACCGGCAATAAGCTCACCATAATCTTTGTGCATGCTTGTAATCTTTTCGATAACTATTCCTCCAGCCGCAGTCCCCGCTGCGCCGCCAATCGTAGTGACCACTATGGCAATACCCACCTTCAGGTCAGACACTCCGAGGTATTCCAGGTACGTAATCATGTACGGTAGGGTGCACATTGGGGCCTCCGCGATCAACATCGTAAATATACACAGAAATGCTGACCAATTCGTAAAAACCGCTTTAAAGGCGCCAGATATTTGCTGGACGACACCCATCATGGAATTATACGGCGATATGAGTTCCTTCGGAGTTGTCATTACAAATATGATCGCTATTCCAATAGAAATCCACACGTAACCCAAGACAATGTATGAAACGCGCCAGCCGATGAACCCCAGCAGGATGTTTTGAGCAGCCTCCGTCGTTATTGCAGCACACAGCATACGGCCGATGCAATTCAGCGCATGAAGACGGGTGAACGCGCTGCTGCTACTGTTGCGATCATCATCCTCATCTTTATCCGAAATAATCTTTTGCTGAACTGGATAGATGCAGCCAAACGCGGCACCGTGTAAGAAGCGTAAGAAAAGAATCTAACGACGTATGATTAGTGCAACAGTTGCAACCTACCGACGAGAAGCGTGACGTGGTGCTTAGCAGAATTGAGGCGATACCCATGAATAACAACCCAGCAGACATCACCAGATTAGTCTCAAACGCGTCCGCCAGCAACCCCCAAACAAGTGAGAAGCACAACCTAGACATGATTGACACGGTCATCAGCATCGTCTGCTGCTGCTTGGAGAAACCCATGGTGGACTCGAAGAGCCTCATGCACAAGTACAACACCTGCTGCTCGTACCCCTCCGTGAAAGATACTAGGTGGTACAACACCTGACCAAAGGCACCATAGTCTTCAGTTTGTTTCGTTGCATCTTGTTTTGCAGCTTCCAATTCCACTTCTGAAGACGATTTAGGTGGTGAAAGCTGTGGTTCAGACATTGCTATCCCCTAACATTGGTTCAGTAACCGATTAATGACTTAAAAATCATGAACGCCTGAAGACGCGTAACATATGGATAAGAATGTGAACTACATTAGATAACATGTATGGCATTATATTTCATAGCGGATCAGTGCGATATAATGGCTCGGAATGGGATTAAGGGCAACATCACATGTGACCTGTAATCACATCCTGATCAACGACATCATGTACACATTACCTTGCACCACATAACAACACATAGACATTCACCTAAGGCTTATGGAAATACAGAAGGCATTTTAAATCGTGAATAAGGAAAATGAAAGGATAACTACTTATGAAAAGTATGCGGAATCCCAGTCTTATAACCACTCCGTTTGACGTCACAAAAATACATTTATCCCCACTGTCAAAACGTTTCAACTGGAAATGTCCGTGGCCAATGAATCTCTTAAGCTATTATATTACTGTATCTGGTAAACGAATCGGTGCGGCTGGAAGGTCGGCTCCGGCATCTCGATGAGTGCTGCGATAGGTAGGCATGTGGAGATGGGCGATTCATTGCAGACTTAGTGAGCGCCACGAACTCGTGATTAGTCAGCGGCACTTTCAACAGTTGAGAAGTTGCAGAGATGCGCTGGGCATCAGCCATTGTGGTATTTCAGGCGATCTAGTAAATTTGTTGCATCCACCTGATACGGCCTAAAGCGGCGCACATCGTGGTTTTAAAATGCGGGTCTCCAGAATGCCCGTTGGGTGTACGGGCACTGAAGCATGTGACCTTGGAACAAGAATACGCCAGCTTGCGTTTTCAATACAAATCGTGTTACGCCAAGAACAGTGTATGCCTTTAATGCGGCAAAAACGTAGTAGACGAAGATCGTATCCACAATTCTGGTCATCACCACATTTCATATATAAAAAATGCCCGTGATAATTCGTGATGCCAGCTGACTGGGAAACTGGGGTCAGCACGTGTATTGAACTGCTTCTACATCTCCTCCTATAACGCTCAATAGAAAGCCCAAAACCCGGCGATGTCGTAAATTATTTCCAAGACATCCTTATCCACCTCGCTCAACGCCCGAGACATAAATGATACGGTAATATTACAGCGCCTTTTCGACCTCCTGTAACCAACGGCTCGCAATACCGTTTTCAAACGCCTCCTTGCCTTCTCATTTGCCTCGTTCTGAAGTGCGAGTCTGGTTACATACTTCAAGGAACGTAGTCCTGCGTACAACATTGGTGCGATCCCAACGAGGACCACTGCACATGCTTCTGGGTCTTCTGCGCATGATGCCTCCCAAGTCGCGTCTGAACTGTAAGCAGACTTATATTGATCGGGGATTTTCATATGCTTCATGAACCTGTCACAACCGTACACAACGCGGCCTAAGTACAATCCCATGGCGTAAGGCTCCAAATGATTCTGCTGCACGATGTTGCAGCAATCGCTTTCTTGCCCATAAAAGAGCCGAAAGACAATTCCACTTCTGTTCATTGGTTCCTCAAATATCCTCAGTAATCCTTTCACGAATAGCTGTTTTTGAATAGGTTTGCGCTCCAGGAACTCTTTAGTGATAAGTTTAACCTCTTCGAGAGCTGGCAGCTCCATCTTGCCCACGGGCTTGTCCACGAGGAATTTGTGAAGTGCCGCACCCATAGCCTTCAGGTGCCTTTCAGCATCACTTCCCCTCAGAGCTATCAGCCAGTCAATGCACTCCTTGAGATCGTGAGGAGCTTCAGTCAACGAAGTGTACACCATTTTGAAAAGAGTCTTTGGATTGACTGACTTCTATAAAAGCGTGAATTGTTTGGGCATTTGTATGGCAGTATACAGTAAAGGTCGCGTATTTAAACTCCTATGTCCTAATGGCGGAGCAGCACAGCGCAGATGCTGTTGCCTTCTAATACGATTGCGCTTTATCGTTATCGGCAAATACGCATACACACCAAATAGTGAAATACCGGAGATTCGATTATAACCGTGATATCGTATCGCAGCAATGTCTACAAAAGATTAACATGGCATGCTGTGAGCAGAACGCGAGTCATGGTCTATACACAATTCAGACAGCAATCGCACGGACGAAAGGTAGAGGTTGTACTAATTTATAAACGGCTTCGAGGTTTTAAATCTTGTCATAAGTTGTTCGGGGTGTCGTACAAATCATAAATCATCCCACGTGGCCTATACTTTATGAACACATCAGTCACATAATGAAGCATACCAATGCTTTTGGCACTGTATTTGCCAAATTACATCACGATTTACTGTTATGAGTGATTGTAGTAGCTTTTGTTTCGAGTGCTTCTCGACGGATAACAGCTGCCCATTACAACATAACTTCATTTGACTTGCAATACGCGTATGCTCTCAGCCGGTATCACGGCAGCTTTTACAATACATCCCACAATCATATTCAGTGCTATTGTCTCTGCTAGTACCACGCCGTGTTAGTTTATGTACCTATGGTATTTAGGGTTTGAACCTGTGCTACTATTTAACCTCTAATAACCATGCCTTAATCTGCATGTTATGCTAATCAGGCTGTCTGCTATACTTTGTGTCAAACAGCTTAACTAAATCTTTAATTTAGTCATCGACATCGGGATTCCTGAACTGTGGTTGATTCCGTTCTGTCAGCGGTGCCTTCCGGCAGTGGAGATTAGTTTGCCTTTCAAAAGGGGGTGACTACGCCGCCTCATTTCATTTATCGTTTGCCGTTAGTTCCGCATATTGATAATGCCAAATATGTTCGTTAAGGCAACTGTATATCGGCACATATTCTTCAGTGTCTGGATCCTTCTATATAAGAATGGCTCCTTTGTGCGAATCTATAGTCACATTGACAAGTAATGAGATGCGTGAATAGCCGTTCCAAACACAAATGCCATCATACGTACCAGCTATTGCATCTCCGTGTGATATCCTAATAATCTTTCATCCATGTGAGATATGGATAACAGTACAATGAAATTCATAAACACATATTGGCAACCACATCGGTTAGGCATTTAGATTGTTTGCAACGCTCGAATAGTCAGAATGACGGGCACATGGGATGAGCAACCTTGTACCCACGAGTAGTTTAATGCACTTTTTGGATATGGTGTTTAACCAACTATATTTTGATGATCTCTACCAGTCACCAACTCTAACTCACTGGGTGGCGACAACATATGAGAGAAGGAAGTACTGGGCGCCTCGGTGACTTACAGCGTACGAACGCTCTTAATAACGGTTCGAATGTAACTTAACCCTAGACTATTGGGGTACACGTTCGCAAACACTGATTCTAGCGTGATGTGCCGGGCATGTTATTAGAGTGTTGGAGATAGGAAGCTATCAACGTTGCTAATATTGGGATTACGGGCGAAGACAGCTCGGTGTATGAGACACATAATTTGTTCATCGAGTGCTTCTGCCGATTGCTCGAATCACTCGTCCCGTAAGGTCATTTATGTTTTACAATAGTCAGTTGATGCTTTTCGTGCAATATTAGCCTACAAGGTGCAGCTATATGGCCCATTAAGTTGCATGAAAAGCGACGCTAGCCGTACTCAGCTAGTTACATCGCCGTCGAAAAATTAGACCACGACCATTTATATGTGTTTAACGATAACCGGAATATTATAATAAGTGTCGACTATTCCGCAGTTCACTATTCGATGAGAGGTCACTTCGAGGACACAAGGTTGCAGACGTGTTTTTGCTTGGACAGTTCCTCTTCTAGCAGGTATATCTCTTGATTGACGTTCTCTAGCCGACGGACCTCAGCATCTGTGAGTTTTCTTGAGGTGCCTATACGTTGCAGTTTGTCTCTGAAATTATAGTTGCGCTGCAACTCATGCTGTATGTCCGTAATTTCAGACACTTTGAAATCTTCTTGCATATGTTTGTGCAACTCTTTCGACAAAGATTTGGCTTTGTTCAAGAGAAAGGGGTTGTTTAGACGAAACTCCTTTAACGGCTGACCAGCATCAGAAGCCTATAGAAGAAATGGCGATCGTTATATATAGTAACTTACTGCTTCGCCATTTACCTCTTCAAGCTGCTGCTTAATTTTGATCTCCAGCTGGTCATCACCTTTCATACGACTATCCAAGACTAAGGCCTCTAAAAGTTCAGCGAACTCCTGCAAAGAGCAACCGCTGACCATGCGATGTTCCCGTGACTCCCCCACACCGGCTGCTATAAATCTATCGACTATAGGGTCATCAGTAGCTATTTCCACTGTTTCTAGAAACATAAGAGCGTCGCTTCTCCTGAAACCATTCTCCTTCGTTAGATCGAATTTGATGAAATAAGTAGATAGGCTGCGCAAAACATCAGGTTGCAGACATACGTTATACTGCGAATTTAGTAGGGCAGAAACTCGTACAGGAAGCGAGTTGCCATATAACAATCCATTCCAGTGTAAGGAAAACTTTCTTCTACATTTGTCCAACTGGAATCCTGCACGAATGTAACTACAAAACCCGGAGTATAATTACCTGAGCTGATTACCACGTATGCTCCATATGCCGATACGACAACGCCTGCCAGACAAGCTGACAGCTTTAACTGCCAAATCAGCACTATTTTGCGATCGGATACTTCAGACGACTCGGCAGGAGCACTAGACATTTTCCTCTGGAAGAGTCGGCGACATGCCGGTGCCCGTACACATCGCCATCGTAAGCCATGAACAATCGATGCTTTTGAAATGATCATCGTTCTGTTAAGATTCTACGCCGCGGACGCGAGCGTTTTTAGCTACAGGCCTAGCCACGACATAGACAAGGCTAGTGGCTAATCACATGATACAGACATCGTTAGAATTCTACCTTCATAGTAATATATTATTGGATTGCCATACTTTAGGATGTTGCCATTACTACCGCTTGGTTTACCTGTCTATATTCCGACGCACGACACGCCGAGTAGCGTGCTACCCATGAATCTATACGGGAATCTGCCGCCTGCCGTAACCCCGCCATTTATAGACACCGTTTATAATAGTCCTAAATGATTCTGAGATTAAGGTGTTACAGAAAAGGCGCGACAGCTTATTGACAACAACGTCCGTTGTCGTTTGCGCTTTACACACGATTTTCAAATGCGAGGGAATATAAGGTATAATCATAAGGTCGAGAAGCAATCAATGTTACTGGTTCGTTCCAATATTTGGAGAAGGTTTGTCTGAGCTTTATGCTCGTTTTGTGAAGTTGTTTGGTCCAACGCATATATATGTAACCGTTCGAAGTGTTTATCCCAGTTTTTACCACAACGGGCGCATCCGTACAGAACGTAGATGTGAATTTGGTTTTATGGTAAAGGGCGTCGCGTCTGATAGTGGCGAGGCGTCATCGGCCTCTTCCCTAAGCTCAGAAGAGTTGATCCGGTGTGTTGCTAGTTTGTAGGATTCCTGGACCACCACCCTGCATCAACTGAGGATGAATGTTCGCACGGACAAATGGATTTTTACGTGAGAAACAATGATTACTACACAGCATACCCCAAGAAGGCTCCAAACGCAGAGATTGGTTAGTAAGAGGATCATTGCCCTGGAGCCGTATAAGTCCACTACCGCAGCAGAGTACGTCGAGACGTGTGATGGTAGTCTGGAATCTGGTGCTTCTTTTGATGACCGTTGCAAATTTCGCGTATCCCTTGATCAGGTACGTGGCCCCCTCGTCACATCAGCATGGTGCAGGTTTGCTGTATTCATTCTCGTTCTTTATCCCTTGATCAAGCAATCCCGACACCGAGAGCCGCTCTGAAGCATGTGAGAAAACACAACACGCTCTTTCGTTGGGCCAGATCGTACCATGGTAATGTACGAGAATCCGTAGCCAATGAAATTGCCAACGTGTGTTGTACCAAGAACCGAGTAAAAATGACGTTAAAAACCCTGACATGCGCGGTACGTAATCGCCGTATTCATACGGCTAAACGCGAAGCGGATGCATTTGCTGTCAAGGTTTTGTTGATGCGTTGGTGTGCCATCGCATCGCAGTCCGCTACTGAGCGTTACAGCAATGCCTCCGCGGCCATTTTCTATCAGACCTCACTTGCTTCCCGCATGTTTCGTTCGTTCAAGTTGTTGACGCAACGTAAAAAGGAATGCAATCGCTTAATACCCCGCATGGCAGAGTTGATAGAGACATCCCTCGTCGCTCAGTGCATAAACCCGTGGCGACACTACACCAAGCAAAAGAAGTATGCGGATGCTTGTAGCAAGGAAATCGCATGTTTGCGTGACGAGAATATCAAAGGGGCAGCGATCGTCTCTTGGCAGGCTGCTCATAGGTACCGATTGGGCTCGGTGCAGATGGAGGCATCATGCCGGAGTTTTGTCTTGCGATTAGCATGGGAACGCATCAAGTCATTGCATAGAGACTCAGTACAGGTAAGTATATGGAAATTTGTCTTATCAATGTTGAATCAGAAAGAAGCTCTTGTACAACATGCCGTCCTGCGTGATGCGGTGTCGACAGCATTCGATTGCTGGCACTCTGCGGCCAAAGAGAAACAAGCCGCCCAATACCGCTCTTTTGTACTTAAATACAGATCCTTCAGTGCCTTGTGAGTTTTCATGGCAATTAAACTTTAACGCTAATCACAGGAGGCAAAACACTGAACGCAGCAATGAGCCACCAATACCCTCGCCAACATCGGATCCCTCCGAGAACGATATTCCAGTCCATAGTACTATCAAGAATACAATAAAGTCCGCTCTGCAACACAAGCGTGATATCATAACGGCTGCAGGGCTTTTGACAAAGGCTATGCATAAAGAATTGAAACGCGCATCACTGAGGGCGTTATGCGAAAACTCTAATCGCGTTGCAAAAGAGACAATTAAAACGCAGCTCGTCGCCTATATTCGCAAAAAACACATCGCAAAACGTACCCTTGTGAGTTGGAAGATGTACAGTGAGATGAGAAAGAAGAAGTCTAGCATGAAACATCTCGCGGACCTCAATTACAGAGGATATCTTGTATCGCACTTTTTCGACTATCTACGGAGTATCTATCTAGAAAACATCGAGGAATTCCATAAATCGCTAAGTCTATTCAAAACTCAGCAGAGGAAGCACCATCACCGTGCATGGTTTCGGGCCTTTCTAGTCGCAGTGGAGCGTTCTCGGTCTCTGAAAACCGCTAGAAGTATGTTTGACGTGTGAAACCGCTTATGATGTTTTAGGTCTCATAGAAGCCTCTCAAAAGGCTCAAACACTACATTGGGCGTGGAGGAGTCTTGAAGAACGTTGCGACAATAATATGATGCGGAAGCTTCAGTGCATTGCTAGAATTGGATCTATCAAACTCGATGAATCTCTAGGAGATCCGCATATGTGGTTAAGGACTTTGCGGGAGGTGAAACTTCGTAAATCACACGACGTGAAAGGTCTTTGTCATAGTCTCAGGGAACAACATCTAGGGCCAAACATTGTGTCAGTTCTCACCCAGCCGCTGCGTAGCGAGTGCGTAGTGTTCCTGCATTATCTGTCTGGTCTAAAAACGCGGGCTTTCGAGATGATCGAAAGATTGGATATGTCCGCGGATGATGCTGTAGTCCGTGTATGCAGTACGCTCACGCCCACTGAACTGGGTGAATTGCATTCCACGTATGCATATCAACTGTATGTTATGAGGTTAGAAGGATTTCCGCAATTGAATTCTTTACCCGAGTCGTGTAACACCGAGCACTCGAAGCAGTCGACAAAGGCATTATCGCCACACTTTGGAAGCAATTTGAAGTTATGTGGCGTACTGGAACCTGATTATGGTGTAGTAAATGGCTTAAGTGAATCGGTATGTGGAAAGGTGCCTATAGATTTACAACGAGACGCAACCAGTAGCCCGCACAGCAATTACGGAGGCTCTATGCGTGACATACCAGAGTGGTCAGTGGATTTGCTACAGCATTTGACAGCAAACAAGCTGTTAGGAATCTGTGACATGCGATCGCAAAGGTGCACCACTTTTGATGTATTGAATTCCAGGCTGCCCGTCTGGCGTTTGTTGCTCACTGTGTTCGCTCAAGCTCGTTGCGCTTCCACCTTCCAGGCGTGGAAAAGGATTAGTGCAGAGAGGAGCTCTCGCCGCGCTAAACTGTCAGAAGTACGCAATAGTGTTGAGGGGATCTTTAAAATGTCCACCCGTTGTGAATGCTTCACACGTTGGCTGGAAGTGACACGAAAGTGCCACGAACAGAGGGTAGCTGAGTTAAACGAACGCTGCACCACATTCACATCTATATTTAGTTGTCTGGTGTATAAATCGGTCAGCATAGTCTTTATACGACTTCACCTTGCGCGTCTCATGGCCATTTACACCGGAGCGGAGCGAATGCGCCATATGAAGTTTCTCTCAAAAGCCGTTGTGTTCTCGTGTCGTGATGGCGATGCATGCGCAGAAATATCGGTATTTCGTTCGTATACAGTCCTAGGCAGGCTCTTCTGCTATTGGAAAATGCTCACGCAGTGGCGTGCCGAGGTAACCTCCCAAACGGACGCATTTTACCGGGATCTATTTATGAGGAAGGGCTGGAGAACAATTCAATCTGTGTTCATTGAACGTTGCAATAGTCGCACAGAGTTGGAATCTTCATTAAAAGAGGAGATCACAGTGCGGCGCTTGGGTAATGCGTTTGATTTATGGTGTAAGACTACTCGCTGCAAGAAGGCATTAAGTTCGTTTTCACCTTCCGAAGATGTTGTGTTGCAAAGGTGCTTCAATGGCTGGAAGGCACATGTGCGTAATAACATCAGGCTGGATAACATCTCCGAGATTATCCGAAAAAGGGTTGAAACATCGCTCTTAGGTATCGCATTGGAAGGCATGCTAGAGCACTACTTTAGGCGCTGTTCACTTGCCTCCATGCGTTCACGTGTAATTGCTGCTTCCTCCAAGCGAGCGTTATGTGCCGCATTCACAACTTGGAAGGACGCCACGCAGAGGAGCGCAAGGCTTTCTGCACTGCACTACGAAATCAAGAGGCGCAGAGATAACATAGAACAGGAGTACGTCTTCAGTATTATGTACCGATTCAGCCTTGTGAAACGCAATGATTCTAACCGTTTGAAGCGTCAATACTTCGAATACGTAGTTATATCTGCGGCCACCCGTAAGATGTCTCGGACGATAGAACAGCACTGGACGACCACCCAGAATGCTATTTGTCGCAGGTTCTTTGAACTACAACGCATTATGAAAAAGTCAGAACAGGCTTTAAGTAAGATCTCTGCGGACAAAAGTCGGCTTTATGTGGCTCTGATGGCACTGTCGTCGCTGAAGGAAACACGCATTGTTGCCGGACTCAAGGCGCTGCAGCAGAATGTTCACTATAACATCGCAATGAAGACCATTCAGCAAATGCGCGATCGCGCTGTGTCTCAACGTATATTCACGTGTTGGAGAAAATGTGTTTCGTTCAACTTGCGTTCTATCGCTTCTTCTAAGGTTGGCCATCGTCAGTTGGTAGAGCCTAAAATCTTGGGAAAGTATAGTGAGGGCGGCGCCATCGAATTAAATGCCAGTGGTGGGGATACATTGACTGCCGATGCTATGGGGAGATATTGCCTTGTTTTGGCGTGTTTCAAACACTGGCGAAATACAACACTTATGCTGCCTGGCCGCAACGCTGTTGCGATTGTTGAGGAATTCACAGCCCACAACCGCATGGTAGACGGTATATACTTGTTGAAACTACACGCGCTCACTTCCCTTTGGTATCGCACGTGCAAAGCACGACTGGAAGTGTTAGTAGGTTCTATGGAGGACAGAATGAAGTGGTCAATGTTCCACCAGTGGCGGATGGCTGCCAAGAAAAGGATGACTGTCAACAGTCAGGAGTTCCCATTTATTGGGTGAATCCTGTGAAAACTCGCTGAAAGGAAGCATGCTTGTACTTAAACCCTTAAGCGCCACATGTGCAACTGCGAAAAAACATGTAAAATATATCACCGTATAACCAGCTATTTATGTTATAGTTCTAACATAATATTCGTACATTCACACATGGACGTTGCTAGTATCACAATCGGGTTAGAAGGTCATATTATAATATGAAGGCTCCGTCCCTTCCAACTGGCGTGGGCGTGCATTTATGGGTGTTGCTTAAGTTATGTGTAACCTTTAAACAGCATGATATATCGTCTCTGATACGCTATTTCAGCCGAATACAACTATTCTTTGCCGATTATACATGAGTTGCATGAATCGGGAAATGCCTAGCGCACCACATCTCTCTTACGAAATAGACACCAACAACTGCTACTACAACAAGTCGTATAGTAGTGGCTGTATTTATTAGTTACTTGAAGACGAAATGCCCATATTCCGGTGCTGTGCATGTAAATGTCATAAAATGGAGCCTTATTCAACTACACCTTGCACCGCCGTCTACGAGATGGTGAATCTCAGTGTGCAATTAACATTCGAACCACAGTGCTCGTTGACTATTGCCATCCCAATATGTGCTAAATCCTCTAATAAAGGTCTGGTTCAACCCATTTGACAGTAGACATGAAGCTGGTGCTGACATGCCGCCAATTTCATTATGTCGCTAGTTAACAGCACAACATACTATTTCGTGTCTTAATCAGAGGATTTTGTTTTGTTAATGATCCAAAGAGTGATAAAATATGGCGTGTGTAATTGTTCGTTTGACCCCTTGGCGGAGAATCAAATCGGTATAAAAATCGATTACTCGCCACTCACAATTAGCTCGAAGCAACTAGCTGACAACATACGGTGGACCACACGTGAATTGGCTAAGATTTGCGACCCCATCACTGCCTCTTGCCGATGCCTCCCAGATATGCAGCGAACATCGACTAACATCAAGCTGAGAGAGCCCTTGAGGGCCCTGAAATAACGTGGTTACTGGGTAGTGTATTATAATTACGCACCGATCTTCCACTAACAGTATGGCACAGATGCAAATAACAATAGAATCCACCTATGGGATGGACACGAGGAGTAGTCAGAGATAGTATATTGCAGGTATTTCACTCGATACTATGCGAAAAAACGGTTCCCCATATAATGAGAGTCATTTAAAATTATTGGCGCTCGTTATGCATTGACTAACGTATATCCGACGCTGAGTGGCAGGCACTAGTGCAGAACGTAAATGGCTTTTTTCTACGCGGGATTCCTAGTCACGACGTAATGCATTTGCAACTGCAGCATTAACAAGCCCATGTCAGAAATTACTCGACCGGGTATTTAGGGGAGAAATGCATGAAACAGATATTGCACCTGGTGGTGCTGGGCCCGCCTCTGCTATGCAGCTTGTACCAGGCACAGCTCTAATAAACTAAGGGTTTGAATACAAATTGTAACTTCATTAAGCTGGTAATTTCACGATTGAAACTACAAATATACCATCGGTATCAGGCGACAAGGGACTAAATCTTACGCAAACGGGTGAGCTATGATTGGCGCACCTACTAGTTTCACTGCACACCTCACGATTAGGAAGGTAACGAGAAGAACAATGGTTCCGTATTTTATCTTCCGTGGAGGTAGCCGGCCACGCGTCTGGCCTATCACAAACCGATGAACAGCAATCGCACTGCAGCAAGGGTAGCTGCCGCAACTGTACGTTGTCAAATTCCTCGATCACGCTTGCAACCAGAATCTCATTCTGCTCATCGTGCAAAGAGCAAGTACTGTAAACGACAATACCGCCGGGACGTACCAACCTAATAGCGTGTCTAAGCAGCTCTCGTTGGTTTGAGATTACAGTTTTCGCATGTTCCTCAGTAAATCGGCTCTCCAACGAGTGCAAGCCCCAGTACTTCAAAGTGCGTACGACCGATCTTAATGATCCCTCATGGGTACATTCAGCATCCACTATAACACGATCGAATCGCTCTATCATGGATTCGCCCTCAAATTCGGTGAAACTC
Source organism: Babesia bigemina (assembly GCF_000981445.1). Classification (NCBI taxonomy): domain Eukaryota; phylum Apicomplexa; class Aconoidasida; order Piroplasmida; family Babesiidae; genus Babesia; species Babesia bigemina. Next base: position 384,168 of record NC_027220.1, read on the forward strand.
TGTCCACTGCAGTTCAGCAAATGAACGTCGATGTTGCTTGGTGCGTTCTCCTTTTTTAGAAGAGAGGCGCACACATCTAGCCGCCTTTTGACAATATCTAGACCGATAATCTTGCAGTTAATTTTGTCTCCCCAAAGACGTTTTACGGTGCTCACCGTTCCGAGGAGCTTACCGCCTGGAGCGCAGCAAATATCCAAAATCCACTTGCATTCATTCTCCTGCCGAAGTTCCGATAGCCTCAAAGCATCTATTATTGATGCACTCGCCGCATCTAGCCCGATGGAACCTTCAGGTATCTTCGAATAGCACTCGTAAAGTTCGATGTCACGAAGCCACCTCACATGCGAATGACGCGGGGTATGTTGCTTTGTATGGGCGTTGCTGCACCTTGAATCGCCATCTAACGTACTATCGCTGCCGTTTGCTAGGGCTTCACTGGAATTCGATGCCAATGAGCTCTCGACAATCGTATCTTTATGTGTATGAGATGGAGCAGAATCAACGTCTTCGGGGACACTCAATTCCCTGGACGTGCGTTTTGATACACCCGAAACCTCACACGATGGTTCTGGGTCCGATAACATGCGATAATACCTCTTCTTTAATCCTTTAGCCACCTGGTAAAGCGCTCGCTGGTATTGCTCAGCGTTTACACCGATGTGTGCCAACCACGCTATTACAGCTGTCGGAAGGACAACAGAATCCCCATTAAACTCGAGCTGCGGTGCAGGGTCGTTTCGTTTGCGCCTTTTACCGGCAGATTCTTCAACGCGATGGGCTGCAAGTTCTGTTGCCTGCACATCATCGGCTCGGTTACACATAGCGCTATAGCAACGAACGCGAAGCGCAAAAATGCTACTATTTTAAATGTGCATTGATGAAAACAAAAATCTTTTTATGGGCGCTGTCTATCTGCGTAACACATCTTGGGGCATGACACACCTTTTCTCCGCGCTCATATCACGAAAACAGCATTGTGGTACAAATTTGTGCTTAAAATGAAATGAATATGAAGCAATCTGCGGGGTCGGCCGCATTTGATGGCTCTCGGGAGCGTGCCGAGGCGTCAGTATCGTCGTTGCTCTCTTCATTTTACGACGTCGATCAACAGGATGAGGCCACTGATGGAAGTAAAGCCTTTTCACCAAACGACCAAAGTCAAGATTCATGGGATGAGGCGTTAATGAGCGGCGCCATATTCGGAAATGAGGATTTTGACGTTGATCAGTGTCTTACGACCGCGCTCAAAAAATATTCAATGGTGGAGCTAATTGCTCTCCTTAGGAGATTGGAACGTGAGGTTAGGCAGTTCACAGCAGGGAAACAGATTCTCATATACGACAACTACGAATGCCTCTTTTCATCCCTAGACACGGTGCACGAAATAAACGCTGATCTAACCGTTCTCCAAAAGCAACTTTATACGCTGAAATCATCGCAGATAAAGGCGTCGTCGGTTGATATATCTTCCAGATATGGGTTCCGTGAGAAATTACGTGGTATCACAGAGTTGAATCGTGTACTCAACATTTTCCAGGCACTAGCCTGCATCGCAACATGTCTTCACAACGCTACTAAGGAGCCAACAACCGGAGATGAAAGCAAGGAACATTTTTTTAAGTTGCTTGAGCTTTTAGGAAGGGTTTATGTAATATTGAATGTGGTAAGAGAGCGATCTGGTCCCAAGACAGCGAACATAAAACTCTTCCAGACATTCAACCAAAAGATAAGAATTCTCATTCCAAACGTAGTCACCGGTATAGTTAGACACGTTAAAAGTGAATTCATGTCGCAGAATGTCCTTGTGGACATCTGCTGCAACTTGGCTGTGACACGCATTACCGCTAAACAGCTCTGGGAAATTTACTGGGTCAACAAATCTTTGGGGTTGAAAAGTCGGCTGCAAGAGTTGACAAACGAGGTAAGTGATTCCTCAGTGACGTTGCACAGCTTGTCTAACCATGTGATTAACTTCCTCATGTATGTGTTGGAAGCAGTTTACTCGGATGGTTACTTCAAACTTGCCAGATTCATTGAATCGAATGCGGACGGGATGCCAGATGGAGATGAAGCGATTGCCAAGGAACGTGATATGGCGTGTATTTTCTGCTGTGAAGACGATTGTGACATTATATTTGAGTACCACGGAAACGGTGCTGATGGCAGTGTCGAAGAGGAGCATGCTGGCAACAATACGGCCGAAACTCCCGTGTATAAATACTATTGGCTTGCTAACCACCGCCCAAAGCAATGCGTGTGCATTAAAGAGAATATTGTGGAACAGTTTGTTGTATGTTATGTTCAGTTGGCCTTTGCCACTCTGCAGCCCCGTCTCATGGATCGGTCCAAACACGTTACGTGGAACGAAATTATTTTTGTTCTGACATGTATTTTAGATAAGATTAAATCTGTTCCAAAAGGTGAAACCATGGCGAAACTGCTTGCAGACATCAGTTTTGGTTGGATTCTACTTACGGTCCTACTATACTTGCAGAAACAATTTTACCCGGTGTACGATGCCGTCGCATCCGCCATCGTATCAGCGTCGGAGGGCAGAAATGATGATAGTCCTTTTGAGGATGTTTATATTAAGGTGGAGCGCATATTAAAAGATGACGTTGCTGATGTAATGCGTTTCGTTGACGATTTGGGGGATGCCATGCACCTTTCTTTGCGACCCTTGTTTACGTCATTTCTTGCTTTCTACATCGGTTCCTTGAAAAGTGTCTTTAATGCGCAATTTAATGTGTTGGTACATGCATCTGAGGCCAGGCAAGAGGATGAATACAGTCTGGGATCGCTGGCTTGGTTGCTATCGTTGCGCGGAAACAAGGAATCGAACCGCCGCGAGTTGATGGGGGAGCGTATCAAAGAATCCAGGGCCAATTATCGCCATGCGGAAGCTAATAAATCCATATTAGGAATCGCATTCGATGAGGAATCGGTTGAATCTGAACTGCTCCTCCTTAGGTTAGGACTCTCAGTTGAACACTACTTGGAATGGAAAATGCGGATGCATGCTAAAGACCTTCCACCTGTGGGAAATAATATGAGAGCAACGTTGACACATCTTGTGGCCTTGATGGCGCCTTTTAACGGTGTATTTAATCGCATTAAAACTCTTACAGGACAGCACTGCAGCGGCGCATCTTCCATGCTCACAAGCGGTGCCCTGGAAATGATGCTACCGAATGTCCCTATCTCACCCGTCAATGTGTTCGATAAAGAAATTAACACCTGCACTTATCTAACGGGGTTGATGGATTTCGCAATCGGGCAAAACTATTTAGAAGGTCTCTTGCGCAACCACCACATACATCTTACCGCCATGGTGCACGCTGCTCATCGCTTTGCGAAGGAACACTCAACTTTTGGTTTGGTTCCCATAATCAAGGTGGCTTCGTGTGATGTGAAGCGTAGCAACCGCTACGCCTTAATGGAGGGATCTGTGCTCTTAGATATGCATCATATTACACTACGGGTGCTGTCGCATGTGATGATCACTTGCATGAGGAGGGCGAACACTCTGATCAGGCACGCAATGGAGAGCTTAGAATACGGGGATGTGGCGGCGGAATCTGCTGTTAGGGATCTCACGGGAGTGCTTTATGATGTGATAGAGTTTCTTAATGCCACTGCCGATCCTACTCTCAGCGGGGAAATTACTTACATTCAAGTGGCCGAACTGAACAGGAAACTAAAGTATATGTCGTCTAAAAGCGACGTAGATGCATACAATGTCATTCAGGAACTCTCGTTTGTACCATCTAAGGACATGTGCCTAAAACTGTTCACAATCCATGTTGCGCAAAGCATTGCTCGAAATTCGAGGCTTCACGTAATAAGCAAAGAAACTCTTCGTGGGCTCACGTCGCGCATAGAAAAACAGTTGGTAATGGCTTTCAAGAAGAGTTCCGATGCTGAACAAATGAAGCGAGTTTTCACGCAACTAGCAAGTACGGACACGGCGTGATTGCCCCTACCACATAAAACAGACTCATTTTCATAGTAAAAATGAAATTACACCCTAGCCAATATAGTTATATTAAAAGGGCGAATGAGCTAGAGGAAATATCGCCCGCTTCATCGTTTTACTGCCTCAACTATGTAATAGACAAGGTATCCCAGGTTTACCAAGATAACAAAAGCGGTAATGATTTTATTATATAGTTGAATAATACGGCAGATCTTGAAGTTAAGAACACCTTGATACAGCTTCTGGACAGGGCTGAGACGCTGAAGGAGGCCCGTGGTCCATTCGAGCTCTCACAGTTCGTGGAATTCGCGTCATGTAAGCTTTTATTAACCGCAACAACATGTATATGACGATGTGTAGGCCTCTTGGATGCAGCTGAAGCCGACAATGACCCTCAGTCCGCTTTCAACCGATTTTTTGTCGCTGGCAAACTGTTCGACGTCGTAGTACACTTCAGCGGCGATTCTAAACACAAGGAGCTACGGTAAGCGTGCCTATAAATACGCACATCGCTCACGCAGGCGATACGCCCAGTTCAGGGCCCTTCAGGAGAAGAGGCAAATCTCGGGAGACGAATCATCGACATCGCAACAGACAATCGAGGAAGCGTCCGAAAGCGCGGGCGTGTCAAGCGCTCAGCATCAACATACAAATGCAATCCGAGAGACAAGGTCAGAAACAGAAGAGTTGAAAGCGCCTGAGCACACGCCGGCGGCAGAGGCATATGACCTTCAAATGGCAGAGAACGCGATGAAGTCTGCGCGATTAGCCGTTTCAGGTAGGCGCACATAATCCATGTTCCCAATATAATGGTGTATCAAAACCCTGCAGCGCTATCCTTCCAAGACTTCAAAGAAGCATCTTTGCATCTTAAGGATGCCCTGGCGACTTTGGAACGCATGGGATATGACACTTAATTTATTGCGCCACAGGCCAAATAAATTTAATTGCATCACTGCAAAGTTCCTCGTTTTCATCGGTCTTAATGCTTTCCAACATTCGCTTTAGCATTATAGCCCACCTTTGGTTAGTGTTTATTGGGAGGGCTGTCCGTGGCGACGTAATCTGTATGGTGCTTCCTTCATTATCAACCATTATCCTTTTTATCGTATTTATCCAAGACCCTAATGAAATTTTGTCTCTCTCGCTTTCGCACTTAACTTGCTCATCGTTAGAAATGGTATCCAAGGCGTTGGACAAAGCTGTGTCGACATATGCCGCAGTTTCGGACTGAGTCGCACGCAGGCATGGTGCGTGGGAGTCAGGCTCGTGCCAATCAAATGGTGTCACTTCGTCTAGGTTATTTCCTGCCATGCAAACGGACACATACATTTCGCATCCAATTTTCAACTTCATAAACATTTCCCTCAGTGCGTTGTATTGTAAACCCTCCGATTCGTTGGAGCTAAAAGTATTCAATAAAATGGCTATCTCCCCTATAGCATCCAGCGGTAAGTTGTAGAATGGTTGCGTTAAGTGCTTGGCGTAATCCAGATCGCCACCCTTGTCAGGGATGGTGAGAGCGCAAACAAATGACCCCGCTTCGTTGGCCTCTATCCATACTCGCTTGACAGAGAAGCCGCATGAGGAACGCTTCAACGTTGCGGCAATGCCGTCAAATATTCTGTCTAAAACCAATCCAGTCGAATGCTCCAGTGTCAGGTGACCTGGCTTACGTTGTAGGTGACCAATTTTTAGTAAAAAGGTGTGATGATTTCTTCGAGGCAGTTTCAAAGTCATTGCAAATGTCGATAATTCGCGCGCTTCCGTGATTTTTTCTTTATTTTCCGATGCTACATTGATTAGAGGTCTGGAAGCGTCAGAATCTTGCTGCGTTGTTGAAGGCTCCTGATTCTCACCTCCGAAAAACGTACTAAATTGCGAACTAAAGGACCAAGCGTCGTTTGCTTTGACTTTTAACGCTTCATTTTCCACAATCTTATCCTCTGGGCTCCCGACTGGAATGTGGGGTGAGTTAGGGGTGACGCTGAGTTGAGTAGACAGCCCATTTTCATCCTCCACTGCGTTATTTGCGGTGTCAGGTTTATTCAATACTAATTCATCTTCATTTGTTTGAGCAACAACGTCCAGATCGTTCCTATTGCATACATTGTTGACGAGATTGTTTATGTCCAATACAGACACCCTGTATTTAGGGTCGCTGCCCACATACACAGCACATATATCATTGGCTGTTACACTTTGTGAGGGTGACACAATCATATCGGATGGACTTAAGTGATATGTTATGCATTCTTTTAGTGGTACTAATTCCGAATCTGAGATAGAATCGCGCGACATAGGGATGTCGCTGCTGCGTGGACATTGTTCTCTACTTACAATTGCAGATGAGCCGCTTCGCGTGTATTTCTCCAAACACTGAACACTTCCATATTCTTGGGCATCAGTACAAGATTCCTGAGATTGCAGTGATAGATTTGGTGCGTGTATATTGTCGTATTGTTTAGTAGACGAAATAAATTTGACGTCCTTGATGTTTATGTTAACAAACACGCACGCATCAGATACACTACACCCGGAAACAGCATCTGTAATACATGAATCACCGAAAAGTTCAAAAGCAATCCGTGTCCCAAATAAATCTTTTGCACGTAATAGACGCAAACCATGTCCCGCGTAAACCACATTACCGTTGTATATCACTGCCGTGTCTATCGCGATCTTAAACAAATGGGATTCTGAAAGATGAGCGCACTGGGAGCACGCACAACTGTTTTCACCGATATCGGTTTCCGTACATGGAATAAAATCGCTTTTGCTACCCGTCGGTACACCATTGTGGCTGGCGGCCGGCCGGCGTCCCATAAGGTACAGCGGTAACCGTTCTTGATGTTTTAACAAACAAGTCGTATATTTACGGTTGCTCTTATTGAAACGTGATAGGATTGGTTTCGTTTCCACTGTGGAACATAGCTGCCACTCCTCTTTTGAGGTACTTACCTTGTACTCAACTTTGACCGAAAAAACCACGAAGCAAGATTCGGGTGGTTTTAAATGCCGAGATTTTTCAAATCCTTTAGGTGTATCACCATTTTCATCAGCAGATAAAGGGTGTTTTGGTAATTGAAATCTTTGCTCATCAAAAATATGTCCACTGCTGCATCTTAGTGACACTGCACTAAAATTGAAGAGCAACGTCCCCCTTCTTTTGGCGTTGCAATACCCTGATGTTTCAGCAGACCGCCGTACAACCATGCTTGGTGAGATGTTCAATTTAGTTTTATACGCAATTGGAAATTAATGCAACACGAAGGTAGCTGAAGGGATTCAATCTGAATGCTGAGGCTATATTCTGCACGTGTGTACATCTCAGTAACGTCAATATAGCCATCAGCAGTGTGTTAAACCACATCGCAATGAGAAATTCCTACATAGAAAAACTTCAACAACCTTTAGCACGGAAGACACGGTCTTTGCCATAATTTTTGATCGCATACGTAAGAATCCCAATGGTTGACAGTTTCATACAGCGGTGCCTATCCTACGTGTGCGCCCTTTATAGGCTGAGGATAACACACAGCCATGTGTCACTGGTATTACCTGAATGGTGGTGGCATTAGAGGCGACATAGAAAATTTTGTTTTTCAAATGAATACAAGCTGTTCTATATTTATGTAAGCCCTTGAAGTGTGAAACGGGTTAAAAGACGCCGCTTGACGCTAGGAATCTTGCTGCGACAAGTGTTCGACAGGAACAAACGAAAAATGACAACTTATCTGTCGTTATTTGTACACACATCGCTAATCCATTATACAAAAATTATATAAACAACCTTTCTAGGTAATTTGGCAATTTAACGAAACTAAACGAGACCGCGGTATCATTGCACGACGTAACGGCGCGGATTCATGATTAACACACGGAACTCACATCTGGCACGGGTTTTATCCTTGTCTACAAGTTATTTCTGTTAATTTATTTCGTCTAAAGTTATCTTATGACGGTATATTTCCCCATATACATCAGAAAGTTGTATCTTTGGCGGGCCTAAGGATCACATCCCACGACACATCCATATATTAGACTTCACCTAAAGCAGCTTGAAATGTTCGTTTTAAACATTCAATAACATGATACCGATCGAAATGGACCTTGGATATCGCCTTATGGCGGATGAAAATGAAGATGTACCTATCTTTAGAGCCGAAATTAAACCGCTCATTCCTGAGCGACGTGCTACCCCGGGAATTCATAAGTGTGTCATGAAGAATGATTTTGATGCGTTGAAACGGATCCTTGCTTCAAGGAGGAGGGAATCCATCAATGACTGTGATCACTTTGGTCGCACTCCGCTGCACATTGCAATGCAGATGGCGAACCCAAAAGCACTTTATCTGTTGCTCTACTATCCTCTTGTGCACCATTCAAAGGTATTTGCCACGCAAGACTGGGATCACTTGTTAGGTCACCTGGGTGACCGCCAATCAGATGATTGGGACGTAGATATCGCAATGGGATTGGATGAAAAGTGTGACAAAATGGAGTTGGATGATTCATTACATGATACAAATACTGAAAGTACGGGGCCACAGAGCACTCGACTGGCCAAGGACACCGGGGTAGATAAATTCAAAGCACCATCCAGTGGAATACGGCGTAAAAAAGTGGAATGGTCACAAAATGAACAATGCAGTAATGTAAATGGAACAAAAATTGATGGGTCATGGAAAATGGACACACGCTTGCTGAGGCACTGGGAGGATTCCCCAAGCAGCTATAATAAATCGGTGTTCGGGTTTGACCGTGGTTCGACAATCTTTGGTTGTGGTACGAAAGAGGTAGAAGCACTATATGAAGAACATTACAAATTTTTGGTTGGCGAACCCCATAACCTTGAAGTTGCTGCACGTAACTACTCTGCTATATACGCGGGTTTATACGCCAGCCACCCTGCCAATCTCAGCCATGTGATGGCAAGTATGGGAGAAGGGGTACCGAATATCCATACCACAATAACCTTTGAAAGGTCTCACGCAAACGATCGCAAATCTGTTGCTGTAACTACGCACCTCGCTGACTCATATCCATGTGGGGCCCCTGATGATGTAGAACAAAATGATGATGCACAAGAAATGAAAGAACACAACACAGAGAGAAGTACGGGAAAGGGTGTGGATAACAGGGATAGTAATGCAATTACGGGTTATTCTAACTCAGCTCAGCATTCTCATAGTTCGCTAAGGCCGCATCTACGTGATATGGTAAATGCTACGTTAACACGAAGAGATTGTTTACCTGTGCCCCTTGCTACTACTGATCTGCTGTTCACGTACGACAAAACATCTCCCATACACCTTCTTTTCTCGAATATATACATTGAAAGCTATCGCAATAACATAATTAAGTGCTTCCGCATACTTTTGCATTATTTCGGTAAATTCTCTGAATCTACTGAAGGCTCAGGTTCCCACGAGGGTAGCTTAGGCGAAGCATCGAGTGAGGAGAATGAGGTGTCGGAAACCCCCATTGTACCTGGAACGCCAACCGCGTCAAGTACAGAATTGGCGGCTATAGAAAGAAATACCCCTCAAAAACACCCCGAGAATAGCGAACCTTCAACTCATAAAAGGCTTAACTTGACAAGCTGTGGGGTACCCAGCTCGTCACGCAATGCATTCAACGGCGCCGATACGGACGAAGCAGTTGAGAATCACTTCAAAAAGGCAAAGACATGCAAAGACACGAATAGTGGTTCCCGAGGAGATGGATCCACGCGTAACACGGTGCGAATGGATACTGGGGAGTCCGATGGTGCAGTTGGTAATTTGATAGGAAAATCACAACTTAGCGCAGTTCCTACAGTGACGGATACCTCTAAGCGTGTAGAATATACAAAAACGGCCCATGCTACTGAGTATGAATCGTCCCAATGGGATTCGGTAGATGCTGTCGTTACCATCGATGCCGTAAGTGAATGCGCAGTACCCCTAAATGAGCAAAAGGAAAATTTGGTGCCTTGCTCAGGCAATCCCACGCCAATTAGAGATTTGGTGAATAGGCCGAACGTCACACCAAATAACTTCAAAGGTCATCCTGGCATCAACCAAACTCTGTGTGCTGATGTTAGCGAAGTGGATGTTGACGCTATGGCAAGTACTTTCAAAGGTATCGGTGATATAAGACGTGGAAGACGTATGATTAGGCACAAAAACTGTTCTCAGATAGCTGTCAAACCATCGGAGTTCCCGCTTGTAAGCAAGTACGTCTTGGGCGGGCACATGGATTACAAAATGCAAGCGCTCAATGACATCGTCTGCTCTTCGAGTTTACTAACTCCTACGATGCCATGGGAGACATTTTTGAATCAGCGTGACTATACCCGATCCAACCTGTTGCACAAGGTCTGCCAAATTAGAGATGCGGATTTGATCAAATGGTTAATAGGGTGCGGATGTATGCCTCTGGTCGTGAACGAAGTGGGAGACCTGCCGGTACACCTTGCAATGGATGCAAAGGATCCTTTGTGCCTCGTTACTATGCTGCATGAGACTTTAAAAGCGTTGTTCTACCACAAACGTTATATGACAGAAAGCAAAAGGAATAACGAAGAGGGGGCACATTTCCTGCAAGACGACCAACGCAATCTATGCCGCCGAGGTTTATCCTTCGAATCGTTCATGAAAAGCATCAAATTCTACAAGCGTAGTGAAGGATGTGAAACTTCTGTTGTTGTAGAGGCAGCGCAGGCTACATCCATCATGAGGGCCTCTGTTGATGAAAAATGTCATCCTCGTTCCGAGGCACCCCATGTGCCTATAAATGAGGCAAGTTTGTTATGCACAGGTGAATATGGTCTTTTGAGGGATGTCGAATATTTTGCCATTTTTGAAGAGATGATGAAGCTGATCGAACAGCTGACATACAGGGGTATAAAGGCTGGTGCTTGGGAGGCTATTGTGGCTATGTACTCGTATAATGAGGGCCTAACATTTCATGTATTGGCGAGCCCACAATACATGCACAGGTTCATAAAGCTGTCTATAATGATAGGAAACTCAAAGCATTTCATGGATGTTGCTTCCTTTATAGCAACTACCCTTGTAAAAGCGGATGCAACCGAATCATCTGTTAAATCCTTAGAATCCGGTTACAGCACACATGGGAAGACATTGAATAATGTCGAAAATGTGTGTAATGGTGCTGAAGCTGTAGGGAAGGTCGAGGTTGTGCCACGGAGTCAGAAACACGTCCAGTCCACGAACACAACCGCTGTGGGGAGATACAAGGGTTGTGCGTTTCCGTCGTTATCACTAAAGCGCGCCATCAACAGTATCACAATGTCAGTTACGGATGATCCGGCGTTGTACGTAACGTGTCCTGAAGCGACCGTTACACGCAGAGACGTGGACTCATTGTTGCAAAACTTCAGAGGTTAGTTTTTAACATCATGGGTGTAAATTTTTTGCAGGACATGTACCGAATCAGGACACCATTGCCGACAACAAGTACACATGGGTTATCACGCATCCCACGTGTTTACATCATCTAGCGCTCCCTGAACCCACCGACGCACCTAACCGACGTCATAGGCTGATTATGTCATATCCTGAAAACCCCACGAGATTGGAAGTTATCATCACGAATGAAAATGGAATTCTAAGGAGTGACACCCTGGAACACATCAAACTGTTGCACAGCCCACCACCTGCCACTTTGGCAGATATTTTGAGGGTACACGACTGGGGTTACATTGATAAGTTGTTGAATCAAGTGCAAACTGCGCAAAAAAGATGGATGGGGAACAATTACTGGCCGGTGCTAGCCGATGGTGACACTCCAGCAACACCGCATTCTTGGAACTCGGCGATGTATGCCGCAGGATCAGGTGAGTAGTTGGTCTTTCGTCTTATCATAATCGTCTCAGTGATTGCCGCAGTTGATGCTGTATGCAATGGGCACTGCCGCAATGCGTTCTGTGCGGTTAGACCACCTGGACACCACCTGGGTACGTGGGGAGGAGCACAATCGGCGGACTTCGAAGACGAAGATTTTGCGTAAGTCGTATTGTATATACACATTATACAGTTCTTAACAGGGCTGGCTCACAGGGATTCTGTCTCATAAACAACGTTGCGGTGGGTGCTGCATATGCCAAATATATGTACGCCAAAAAAGGAATCCGCAAAATTGCTATTATCGACTTCGATATACATCACGGTAATGGCACCCATCAAATCGTTCTCAATATCGGGCCACGAAATGTTAGATGTAGACATGGCAACAATGGGGTGGGCAACGATTCAAAGGCAAGTCAGTACAATCACCCACATTGGTTTGGATGGAGGGATGCCCACGATAGAGAAGAAGTTTTCTTTTCATCTATACATGCATACGATGGTGTATTCTACCCAGGTACAGGTAGAACGTGTTCTAAGTACAAGTCATCGGAACCAAGGATTATAAACGTTGGTATACCAGAAGGTACAACATCTGCCGAATTCAAGATTCTATTCGAAGGTAAAATTCTCCCATACCTTCTACACTTTCAACCGGATCTCATTTTCATTTCAGCCGGGTTTGACGGCCATTATCGCGATTCGGTTTCATCTGGTTTCGTTAGATACAACGAGAAAGATTTCTACTGGGCTACTGAGCGCCTGGTTGCCGTCGCGAATACCGTGTGCAGTGGTAGGGTAGTAAGCGTCCTGGAGGGTGGATATAATACACGGCTAGATACGCTTTCTCCATTTGCTAAATCAGTCTTTGAGCACGTTAAGGCGCTAAGCAACACGCACGAAGGATTCGTTTACCCATTCATGCACTCTCATAGAACGGTTGACATGTTGCTCCTTCCGATGCTAGATGACAAGTCGATTACGCCGCCGCAGTTAACAAAGTCGGATGCGGATAATTTGTCTATCCAAAGGGCAATGTCTAAATCCGCCTTCATTACTAAAGCCACTGATCAACTGTTGAGAAAAGCATATGGGATGCCGAGGATAAAATGCACCAATGGACCGCCGCTTTTCATGACTACACCCACGCATATAATGGGGCTCGAAGCTGTGGCTCAGACAGGAAATGCCTTTTACAGCTTTTATTCCAAGCACTTCCATTCACTTTTCATGGCTGACACGTACTTGGGGTCGAGAGAATACGTCCTTTCTGTCCTACACAATATACCTGCAATTGGCCATGATGTGTTTACGTTCGACAAGTGCCTGGGAATCAGACCTCTTGGAAACAACGCAGGCGGATCGCTGTTTTCATACTCGGATGAATCGGTAACTATGTCCAAGATTGCCTCAGCCTTCATTATGCAGGTTGCTAACGCAGGAAATGACGGTCGCATGGATCAAAGATTCACCTCCAATGCTTGGGCCATGGGCATTAAAATGAAGTCGCTAGAACGGCACGCAACTGCGGCCGCACTTCTCTGTGGATTCTTTCAGAAGTTTGAGTATCTATTCAAGTGTGAATGCAAATTACACTGAATCAAACCATTAAACTTTTTCTGGACGTTAAGTTTGTGTTTATATTTGTCTAGTCGTATATTACTGACCATCTCTGGTTGCTGCTGTCTCCTCAAGTTTACTTGAGTCCTACCCCTCGAACATATTTGGCGTTGACTTCAGGTCGCACGCCACGCTGTTACATCGTATATGTCAAGTCACTTGTTCTGCGTAGATGCGTAGCTAGTTGCCTGACTATGTTCATCTCCGGGCTCTACGTTTTCATTACTTATGGGTGTTTCCATGTAATTTTGTGTGGCATATGAGCACTCTCCTTCTGATATCCTTCCCCAGGCCCCCGAAACTCTTATTTTGTGTATTTATCTAATGCTCTCATATCTTGCTTTAGATATCGACACTGGTGATCGTTGTGTTTCGCATACCCGACGCGATGGTGTCCGGTCTATTATGTTAGGTGGGATGATACAATGGTTCCATATCCATCCTGTTTACTGCAGTAAACATAAACTATTTACCAAATTTTTCACTTTACTGTCTCTTATCACCTCTGGGTGATACGCTTTTTATGTCTCCTACTAACACATGTGGAGGAAAACTCCGGACCATACAGACAGCTGCTGCGATCCTTGTTGAGTTATTGACGCTCACAGAAAACTTACAGTAATTACGTAAACGATTACATATATCGCTGATTTTGGGGGTTTTTAACTTCGTGGCATTGTTATAGTAGTTGCAATCACAGCGGTTAAGGTAACACGTAATGCCATCCACAATGGACAGCTCTAGCTTGGTGAAAATTCTGTTTGTATTATGCGGGGCGTTGATGCATTGCATTAGAAATAGCGTTGCATTCCATTGTGATTTTGACGATCCACATGATTTGCTCAGCAGTAATGCTTTAGTGAGTTGCCATTTGGATTTCGATGACTTCAAATACGCACCTCTTGTATGCCCACACCAGATCAACGACGCCGAATACGTATGGCATCCACAGCCAACCGTTGGCTATGACGCTCGCCTCAACACTTATGTGGTAAAAAATGGCACACTTGTATCCGTCGCTATTTCGGATGTCGTGCACTCTGAATCTAACAATCCATCTGTTAGGTTTAGATTGAACCCTTCACAAACTCAACTGTACTTCGACTTGCCAAGGCATGAACTATTAGCTATTACTGAGCGCCGTATGATATTCATTTGTGGGCCGCGAAATTTGGTTCTAAGTGATGCATTGCAGCGTCAACTGGATAGCCTCAATGGTGATGTCCAAACGCAAGAACATTCTTGGACGTCAGAAACAGCGTTGATTCGGGAGATTAGAAAATTTGGTAAAGGATTGGGGGTAGTATTTTTGTATAGACGCCGTCAACATATACCCCTTCAGGGTTGTGGGAGCCATCCGTCTCCATTGTTTGCTGCAGATAATGAGGTAACTGTGGACTCCAACACCGGTACACGTTCATGTGTAGCGGATCCCATGTCAGAATCACGTATAGGGTTTTTTTGTGAAGGCCTAATTGAACCTAAGGAGTGTATGAAATTCCTCTTGGACCATGATGGCAAAATTGTGACTGCCCCCAGACCATATCCATATTGGAATTTCGATATGCATAGCCCTTGGGTAGCAGCGCGTTATTTTGATAAATTGGCATTACCGCGATTTCATGGCGAATGCATTTGTAAAGATCACAGCACTGGCCAGGTGAAAGCCAGGATAGAAATCCGTCCGAAAAACGACTACGTTTGTGACATTGCCAGCAAGATCTTCCGTAACCGTCACCGTCCAATCCGCGGCCCTTGGTGTTCGGTGGTACTTCATCCAGGCAGTACCTTGACCATAAAGTTCCCGACACAAATTGCCACGTCGGTTTCAACAAACGAGCGTTCCGATGAGGATCTCTATGTGGATGTAGACGAAGATGTTTCGAGTCTGCCATTCTCTCAATTGCCATTCATCTATGAATACGAAACTGAATTTCTGCCCAGGAACTTGGCTACGCTGAGGCAACTTAAAACTGTATATGGCATTGATCTCTACCAAGAAGTCTTGTACCACGACGTCCTTGTCGGCGATGCTCTGGAGTTGGATATTTCTAGAATATCCCACGGTGAAGTAATGCTAAAATACCGCATGGGCAAGCCTCTTGCTCTACGAAGCGGATTGAACTCGTTTTATTTTCATTGGACATTGATATCTAGGAATGACTATGTCCCAGACAACATAAGCGCCATCGTCAAAGTCTCTTTGGCGTTTACCCACCAGTACGGGATCCTTGGTTGCGAACGAGGGCCACAGAGGGTGTTCGATGCGGCAATCAGCGAGACCAATTGTACAACCAAAAGGGTAGGGAACGGTGTAGGGAATACTTATGAATGCGTGTATGATATGAGGCACGGTAGACAAGTTGGCATTCATTGCAGACTCGATGAGGAGTTGTTGCCAAACAACTGTGAATCTACGGGGTACGACCTAACATCTAACAAGATTATGCAATTCACTGGATCATATCGTAATGTAACTCCATACCCCATTCGGGGATTTCAAGTTTTCGACATGGGTGCACAAGATAAACCCCTCAGTTTTGCTTGTGTGTGCGTCGACCAACGTGGATACGAAAAGTCGAAGCTTATTGTAGAGTACAGCCAAAAGGTATCATACCAATACAAAGTACGCGGTGAAGGGGCGTCACATCTGTTGTTACCTTACATTCTGTTGCCGTGGCGTGAGATAGGTTTACCAAGTGAAGGCAGGTTTCCTTCAAAGTCGCTCATCCTAAATAACGTATCTCAAAAGTCGGTTATGCTACACGTAGGGAAAACATTGCTGCTTCATTGTGGCATTGGTCCGATTTCATCGTTTCAATATGAACGTTTAATGCGCGGCAGAAGTGCGGGCATGATAGTAACTACATGGTTACCAATGCAACCTGACGTGTTCTATTATGCCGTCACGCAGAGAGCATACAACACTGAGCTAATACGCAAAACATACGAAGATTCGATAGTTAGCACCGCGGGTGGATTTCGAGTCGTCTACGAGAACACGTATTCACCCGAATATCAACGCTTGACGATAACATCACCTCGATACGCCATTCTCATTTCCAAAGATCCAGCTCACAAGGAATACGTGCCCATGACATTCGTCTGCGGCAAAGCGCCTGAACAATCTGACTTGTCCTTAGTCACAGGTGATGTACCTAGTTCAGGCGACTCTGCAGAACGAAATGTTCTTATCAATGAATCATCGGAGCGATATACGTGGAACGTCCTTGATGTTGCCGTCAAGACCACTGACCCGTACATGCAAGGCTGCGGTGTCACCTACGAATCAGATGATCTCTTCAAGCCGGAGACTCCCAAACTCTACGACACTGACGGACGACAAATCGGTTGCAAGATAGACATTCAGAATGTTAAAGAAGCGGCTTTCTACTGCCCAGCACCGTATGTCTTGGACCCACCCAACTGCTTCGACCAAGTGTTAGTGGAAGGAAAGGTGAAGAACCTGAGCGACATCAGCCAGTCTATCGTAGCGTCACATTCCAACCACTTCGTCATACTGCAGTTCGACAGTTCTCGTATAGGGCGCGGGGAGACTCTGCGCAAGACACCGCCCTTAGAATGCCAATGCGTAACCATCAAGGGCGTCATCCTATCCACCATCCAGATTAAGCACTACTATTCCAAGGGATAAGTAATCCAGATGTAACAACTCGTTTGGTAATTAGAAACTTTAATTGTCAGTTTATGTTGGTTGCTCTGTTGGTTTGTGTCCCCAGTGGCAGCATTAGTATTTGGTGAAATTACTGCAGTTACCAATCCAATAACATATTTTAGTCTTTATAAAGTTTGTGTAAAACATAATGCCTGCTTACTAGATTGAAATGAAAATAAGTCTTACTTGTTACGTTATGCAGTTCTTCTTGCCAAAACGTAAAAGGTGTGCTGCTACCATTTCCATGTATGGTCACAATTTTGAAAGCCGACAACGGCCTTAATACGTAGTAACGAGTAATACTTGATACCTAGCGATGGACGGCACGTATTTCACCGATGTTGGCAAGCGATCCATGCGGTACCTGGCCGTGTCGATCAATGGGTTGCGAAACACACGCCTACTGCCTTAACTCATCGTCATGTGCTTACGGTACACTCTGCAAGATGTTATGTAATGCTGGTGTAATTATTATTATAACCTCTTGTTTTATATTGTGCTATGTGGCAACGTGCCTAGGGCCGGTTTTCGGCTTTGGCGGGGCTACCGCCTCACGCTGTTGTTGGATGCGTGATTCCCGTCGGTACGTTGCCGATCGTAACTGCTGCCATGTGTTGGCTTTCACCCTGTTAGGGCTTGAAGGTCTTCTACGAAGTCGTAGTCTTCTTTCGGTTCCATGTCCCTCATCACTATTTCATGTGTTTCTTGGATCACTACCCGTGGTATGTGAGCATCCATGCGATCCGATATGCCCAGGTACCGTCTATACTTGCTGTGTTCTTTCGTCACTATTCCCTCCCACGTCATCACGTAGGGGATAACCCTGATCTTCGTTTGCTGGTTAAACTGTCACGCCTTGAGGTCCTCGATTAGGTCTTCATACTTCTGCTTCTTGAACTTATCCGTATCCAATAGGTTTATGTAATGTTGCAGTAAGTCACATTGGTAAATGCGAACTGCGACTGTATAGGTGCCACCCAACTCAGTAACAGCCCACAGATTGATGGGATAGTGAACAACAAAAGCTTGAATTCCTCGTATTAAGATGTTAATCAGTAACACGATGATAATCGTGTTGGAAAAGGGGTGAGTTCTAGATGTCGGTGAAGGGCGTTCAGGAAATATCAGCTGAATCGTGCGACTTATCACATCATGGCTGGGATATTCGACCTTACATCACCTTAGGTAGTTTTGTTCTTAAATAGTGATACTATGAATGAATTCACGTACATTTGGTTACGTGCCAATTAATAGAGTTAGGTGGTCCATTGAAGTGCGAAGTGTCGTTGGTTAGGTGACCCAATGCTCTCAAATTGTGACAGATGAGTAGTTGCTAACGCATTTCAGGATGTAGGATAGTGACAATCGATACTTGGCGCTGTTTCAACGGTAACTTATTTGATGCATTACTCCATGGTTATGTTTGCAACACCCAAACCATAGTGCAGAGATAAATATGGGGTAGCTTTGTCAGTCTATATATAACCTGCTGGGCGTGCTATGTATGTGGTGTAAAACATGCCGTTGCCATCTTTGGCGGTGTGGGTGATGGAGGATGCTTGGGTGCTTCCCTTGCTCTTAGGGGAGACGGCTTGGCGGCATGACGGTGCAGCGTTTGGAAACGCATACTATCTCCCAATCGAAAACTTAATGGTCCGTCTCGTTCATCTACAGTGCTCCAACTTGCCATGATAGTCAGGTTCCGTGCTTGATTGATTATTGGGTTTGCAACTTTCCCCCTCCTCAGGTAGGTGGGATGTCTGTAATCTATGTTTTCTTGAATCTAGTTTTGGGGTGAGGAGTTATGTGCCTCGCTTTAGTGCCATAAGGCTCTGCGTTGTCACTCGCTTCAGCTCCTAATCTTGCAACTTTACCCAATAAGCACACTTGGCCGTTTGGCCATGCTGTCTTATAGGCAGCGGCGCAGGCCCTGACTGCCTGGCAATGTGACTGTCCGAGGCTAGCGGCATGGCGCCGAAGGCCTTGACTGACTGTCCCGAGAACCTTCGAGAGGCGATCGACTGGCTCATCCAGGTGAAGCACTGTGGTGGGATTTCGACTGTGTCCGACGCTCTCGCTTCGTTGTTTGACAATGTTGCTCGGGACGCTGAGAAATCTCAGCCGTCTCTGCTCGACTCGGACCGGCCGTCCGCCAGAGATGTGGTCTCCAAGCTTCGGGCGTTTCAGAGTACTCTTCCGGAAGACTCTGAGAATCCTCATAAAAACATTATACATAATCTCTGCGCCTCCGCTGGCAGCCTATTAGGTTATCGGTATCCTGGTACCTACTACGGTTCTGGGATTGTATATGGCAACGCCTCCCGTCTGTGCCATGCCATCCTGGCATTCTTGTATCCCGTGTTCAGTGATGTCCATGATAACCAGCCGTACGTTGCTGGTAGAAGTGTATTGCGTGATGATGTAATTGTGGAATTAAAATCCCAACTATGGCGCGGCCACAAGGGGTTTTGTCAAGCCATCCCCAGGGTGGCCACTGGCCTGCAGAGGTACAATGCCGCTGTCAAGGCTTCAAACGAAAGAGTCAAGGAGCCGATTGAGACCGTGTTGAATTACGTGAAACCAGATGGTGAGTTGTGTAAAGGTATAAAAGATTTGCAGATATCGGAAACATCTCCGCTAGCTGAATATGAGAGAACTGTGTCCACGGCTGTCTCCCTGGTGGAGGGGTGCAAAGAGGTTGCCCGGGTATTCTCTAGAAGTCTGACGGCGGCCACAAATGCCATAAATGACTTCAACCCCAAGCTGAAAAGGAAGCTCGAGAACGCCAGGAGAAGCTTTTTCAGCCACGTTGACTGGCTGAGCAGGTGGTCCAAGAAGGGGGAGAAAAAGCGGTTGGACAAGATGGTACAGAAAATCAAGAGCAAGCTTAAAAGGTTCGCAAAAGCCGTCAAAGACAAAATTAAACAAGAAGTGCATGCCGTTGTCGAGGTGTTGAAGGACCGTGTCAAAGAGTTTAGAATGAAGTTGGAAGCAATTACTGTCAGTCTGGAGAAATATGTCAAGGAACTAGGACAGTGGATGGGTGAGGCGAAAGAGTATATTAATGCAGTGAAGAAGTATGTTGATCAGATAATGAAGCAACTGGATGGAGAGCATAGAAAGGCGATTGACAGGGCCGCCGCGGACATTGATAGTGAGCTTGGCAAGAAGGTTGAGGAGTTGAATAAGTGGATTGAGGATGCGGACGCCGCCGTAAAGGCGGCCAAGGAGAAGGCCGAGGATGTATATGGGAGGTTGGATAAGGATAGCAGTACGAAATTTAGTGTGGGACTTAAGAAGATCGAAGCTGCAAAAGGCAAAATTGAGAGTGTGAGTAGCGAGCTTAAAAATGTTCACAGTGATTTGGGGGATTGGAAAGTTGTGGTGCAGGATGTGATCAGCAAAGCTGCTGGGAAGGCAGATGAGGTGAGTGAGCAATTGGATCCTGCTCAACAAGATGAAAACCATTCAATTGGCAAAAACCTTAATGATATTGAGACCTCTGAAAAAGCAATCAATGAAGCAAATGAAAGCCTCCAGGAAGAAGTTACCAAGTTGAGTAAGTCGATCACGGAAGCTGACCGTATCCGTGAGCAGGCGCAGCAGAAAGCCCAGGAAGTTTACGATAGCTTGACAGTTCATAACGAACTGAGTGAGAAAATCAAAGAAATTCAGGCAGCAAATCAGAAGATTAAAGATGTCAATACTGGGCTAAAAAGTGTGGACAGCAAATTGGGAGAATGGAATAAGGAGGCTAGCACAGTTATCGAAGGGGTGGTGAAAACGGCGACGGAAGTATATGACAAGTTGAATCACGGAGATAACCAACAGGTGATTGGCCAAGGCATCAAGCAGATTCAGGACGCCAAACAGAACGTTGATGATGTTGCTAAGGGGTTAACATCTGTTAATGAGGATTTGCAGAAATGGAGAGAGGCGGCGGAGACTGTGCTTAGCACTACGGTTGATAAGGCTGCAGAGGTGCATAAAGCTTTGGATCCTGCGAAAGGTAAGTCGACGCTGGGTGAGCAAATCGATGCGATCGATACTGCTGGACAATATATTAAAAGTGCAAATGATCAACTCAAAAGCCAAGTTGGCAATTTAAGTAAGTGGATGCAAGATGCCGAAGATATCCGCCATAAGGCGGAGGAAAAGGTCAGGGAAGCATATAATAAGTTGCAAGTTAATGAGAAACTGAGCAAAAATGTTAAGAGGATTGTGGATGCTAAGGAAAAAATAGATAAAGTTCATAATGCAGTTGAGACACAAGTTAAGGAGTTGGGACGGTGGAAGGATCAGACTGAATGTGTTATTGGCAGGGCTATAAAAAATGCGGAGTATGTCAATGATACGTTGAGAGATCGTCTTGACCCTAAGATTGGTGAAATTGAACAACATAATGACGCAATTAAAGAAGCTCAAGCTAAGCTTGAGCAGGCAGTTCAGCATCTAGGTAAGTGGAGCGATGCCGCAAAGAATGTCATTAAGAAGGCCGACGAAAAGTGTGATGAGATACTTAGACGGGTTAAAACGGATCCCAGCAGCAAGGATGATACTATTTATAAGCAGGCTGAATTGTTAAAATACCAGGGCATAAAACTTCTGAAGGCTGCCGATGTTGCAAAGCAGACAGTTGAATCCAAAGTCAAGGATGCGTTGGAGGCTGTGAAGGCTATGGACACAGATCTCAAGAAGGATTTGTTTGAAGTCAAGACAAACATTGCTGAAGGGATAAAAACGGTTATTGAGGAGTTGAAAGTTGATCAGTTGGGTGATAAAGTGAAAGAGGATTTGAAGCAGTTGAGGGAGAGGATTGTGAATCTCAAGGATAAAGTGGATAAACCCAGCGGCAGCGGCCTGGTGGAAGAGCAGCTGAAAGCGCTTGGAAAGGCGAAAACTCCGCTTACTGAGAAGACTAGTCAAATAAAGACGCAGACGGAGGAGATGGATAAGAAGTTCAAGGAGACCATCAAGGATCCGCTTGACAAAGGTCTCCAAGCAGTTGAAGGGGAGATCGAGAAGCTCTACGGACAAATCAATCCAGGAGGCAGCGCAACAGCTGCGGATAAAAAGCAACTTCACAAAATTTTCGAGCATATGAAAAAAGAAGTTGCGGTGATTAAGGGGAGGGCAGGGAATGGTGTAAATGATCAAAACTCCAAAGGCTTGGAGGGGATTGTCACTAATGCGAAGGTGCTTGCTCAGCAGTTCCACGGTGGCAAAAAATTTGAAAATAAAGTTAACGGGTTTGTAATGGAAATACTGCGGGAGAATAAGATTGTGCAGGGAATACTTAAGAAGTACGCACAGGACAAGGGTTTAGGTGAAAATTACACGAAGCTTGATAGCTCAGGAAATTCACCGTTTCGCAAGTATATCGCAGAGAGTTTGCAGATACATCTGAGAGACGAGGCTAATGCGGCTGGTAAAAAAGTTGAAGAAAAGTTCGGAGAAGCGGATAATTCCAGGGAGAAGATTCAGAGATACATCACTACTGTAAAAGAAGGCCTAACAACATTTGTCAATGAGATCGAGAAAAGACTCAAAGTTGAACAAATTAATAATTTGGAGGGTAGTATTGATACGCTTGTAGGCACTATAGTCTCGGGCATCGTGAATGATATCAAAAGTAGAGGCCAACCCCGCCAAATCCAAACTAACGACGACCTTCTTAAACTCGCCGTCAAGCGCATCTTCATGAAGCTCATCGTTATTGTACGTAAAGTTGCAGCGGAAGTAGAATTCTTAGGCACCAAAGTTTTTGGCAAAATCTTAGACACTATAAAGCCGACTGTTGATGAACTTGACAAAAATCTAAAAGCGGTGACAGACACCGGCAGAACTCCCGTTCATGGCACAGCCCAAGCAGTGGACAGGGCGATCGAGGGGGTGAAGGGTATGGTTAGAAGTACGATTGAACAGAAATTTGAGAGCGATGTCAAAACGCCAGTTGAACAAGCAGTTCAAGGCCTTGAAAAGGCCGTTACCGAATACGACAAGCAAGTTAAGGAACAAGTCAGGGAAGCGGTTAAGGGGGCGATTGAGCAGGCGGCTGAAGAGATTAGTACGGATGAGAATGTGACGCTTGGTGACGTGAGGGATAAGATGGAGAATTTCAACGGTGCGTACAGTTTAATTATAGGTGGGCTTCAAGGACAACTGAGTTCAATACTTGATAAGCAGTTGACGAGTAGAGCGGATAAAGTCGACATTAACAAGGCTGCAGGTTTCAAGAAATATACAGGTCACGTATCAACTGGCTATACCACTGACCACTCGTATGGTAAAATGAATTCGGCAATCAACGTCATTAAGGGCGAGGGTCTGAATGCTCTTGAAAATACAATTGGTACCACTGCAGCGCAGAAGATAGAGGCAGACGCATTCAAAAAGCCGTTTAAAGCAATAGAAATACAGCTCTCGACAATCACTGATGTCGTTACTAACGAAGGCTTTAAATTTCTTGGCGATAAAGATGAAAGCAGAAAAGGTGTCAAGGTTTTGTTGGCTGAGCTTAAAGATGGGTTTGACAATAAGCCAGTGGGTGAATCAGCAAAAGGTCTTGATGCAATAACAAAGGCTATTGGAGAGCTGCGAAAAAACACTTTTTCTCCTAAATCCGAGCAAATTGGCAAAGCTGTCACAGAAATGAAGTCGCAGGTTGAAGATCTTAAGAACAAGTTGAAGAGTGATGGTAAAGATGATAAAGATTCAGTCATCAACGCATTGAAGGATTTGAAGGATGCTGGTCTAGCTAGTGGGAAATGGAACGGCAAGGATGGACGTCAAGTAGGCGGTCTTCAGAAAATCGAGGATGATCTTAGAAAACAAAATGAGGAGTTACGCAATCAAACAATAGAAATTGGCAAAGCCTTCGACTATACTCTAAGAGAATTGAAGGGTATGCTTGCGCAAGTCGGCTTGAGGTTACACAACATCATTGTACCGGATGACGTCATGGACAATCTGAAAGATATTAAATTGAAGATTGGTAGGGGAAAAAATATAGGGCTTGAACATATTCATGAATTGATTAAGAAACTACAAGAAGGGAATTTTACACATAATCCCGAAGAAATTGGCAAAGCAAAGGACGAAATCACAAACAAACTTAAAAAACTGCAAGATGACTTGCAAGGTGACAAGAACAATGACGTCATCGAAACGTTGAGAGATTTGAAAGATGTTGGCCTTGGCAATGGTGATTGGAAAAAGAAAAATAACACAAAAGGCCTTGAGAAAATCAAAAATGAGCTTAAGGCTCAACTAGATGAATTATCCGTCCAGCCAGATTTCATTGACTTAGGCATTGCCCAGATTACCAAGCAGCTTGATGAGCTGAGAACCACATTTCAGAGTGGTAACAAAAATCCTAATGATGACGTGATAAATAGATTGGAAGATATGCGAAGGAATGGGCTTAGTGATGAGACAAAATCTTGGAACGGTAAAGATGGCCTCGGTAAAATAAGGAGTAACTTTCAAGAGCAAAATGTTAAGTTGTTCGAGGCAAGAGATCAAATTGACAAAGCAACTGACATTGTACTCTCACATACACAAAGTGTGCTTAAAAGTGCTGAACATAAATTGCGTAGCGATGTAGCTAACGACGACGTCCTGGACCATTTAGAGGAGCTGAAGAGAAAGATTGGTAAAGATGGTGTTGTGGAAGACAGTCTTCAAGGAATCCATAATAAGATTCATGAGCTGCAAGAACGGGAGTTCGTTGTGCAATCTAAAGGAATTGTAGAAGCAAAGAAGCATATTGAAGAGGGACTTCAAGAGCAGCGGATGACATTGCAAAAGAATGTTACTAATCCGTTGAATGATTTGGTAAACAAGGGTTTTGGCCCCAGTGAGAACTGGAATTACCTTAATGCCAAGGGGTTTAATCACATTCAAGATAACCTTAACACTCAACAAGATACATTGTCACAGCAACCCCAAGACATACAAAATGGCGTCGAACTGATTAACGATGAGCTTCAGAGTATTCGAGATGCGTTGCAGGGAACCGCTGACGGTAATCCCCAAGACAGAGGCGTGATCAAGAATTTGGAATTCATGACAAAGCAGATCGGCACTCACGACGATGCAGGCCTTAAGAAAATCAAAAGTGACATAGAGTCTCTTAAGCAGAACCAGGTCCCAGTTATCACCAAACATCTTAACATCATGTCCAGTGCAATTACCAACGCAGCCGGACAACTGGGCTGGAATCTGGATCAGCTGGAGACCCCGCATATCGACGTCAAACTCAAAGGCATACAGGACGGTTTCAAGAACCTCCGACTCTCCGACCTGGACGACGCCATCAAGTTGTGTGACGACTTCCTTCATAAAGCCGACGAGATAGAAAGAAACACCATCGCCGCCCTGTTGAAGCACGTCGACAATGAGGTGGACGATGCCATCAAGGAACTCACCAAGGAGGCCCGTACGCTGTACGTGGACTCGGTGAGGGATGCGTTGGAATTGTTTGCCAGGAAGGTCAATGAGGATTTAGAGCAGCTGCCGAGTGACATCAATCACGACTTGACGATCGGCTTCAAGGGGTTCATGAATGCGGTGGAAGGTGACGAAGGCGTTAACATCAAACAGCTCATGTGCGTAGAAAGCAGAGAACTGAAACACTTATCTGCCGCCCTCGGCAGTTTCTTAGGTGAAGTCAACGAGTACGTCCGGCAGGAGACTCAGAGGGTGCATAAGGAGCTTGGTGATGAAAGACATCCGTCATTGCCACCGACCGAAGATCCATATGTACCCCAGCTTGATTCAGTCCACAGGGATCTCAACACTGTACTCAATTACATCTGCGATACGGAGACATTCGACGATAAGCTGCGAACCCTGCTGGCCGATCTAAAGACAGCAATCGCCGGGCTGGTACCCTCCGACTTCAAGCACCCGTCCACTCCGCTGCTGGACACTGTCGCTAGCGGTCTCACCAAATTCGCCGGTGAGTTTGGTAATTGTTACATCTCCACCTACTCCGGTCAGCGGTGCAGGGAGGAGCACGCCCACAAGTACGCCAAGGTGTTACTAAGCATGGTACCTATGACGTACAATGCTCTTAACAAGTTGGCGACGAAATGTGAGAGTGAGTGGAAACCACTTCACATTAGTAAGTTCACCGCTGACGACAGAGACAACCCACTTGGCAACTACCTCGCCAGGTGCGGGTACAGGGTGTCCAGTTACGAGAGTGGGCAGGAAGGCGAGTTGAATAACATGTTCACTGGAGGTGGGATTTACGAGTTACTTGCCACCCCAATTGAGGATGTGGACATCGATATGCTGGTTGACGGTGAGCAAGTAACTTACGATATTAACTTGGTCCACATCATATCGCTGCTCTACAACACCCTATGCCACTACTTCCAGGTCTGCCACCTCTACGTTCCCCCTGAGCCAAGATACCCGTGCACAGTCAGGGACATGCTGTCGTGGCTCTCCGGGCTGCAGTATACACAGGTGGCAGACAAGCTGCCTGACCACTGCAAGGCGTTGCTCAACCGCCGGTGCCACGACGGCGACACGCCCAACACGGAGGATCCTGTGATGGCCAAGTGCATTGGTGAGCTATCATCCATCATCGCAACAACATGTTCACGCTCCAATGCCCTGCTCACCGCCATCCAGGGTAACGGCCACGGCTTCGACATGGCCGCCTACCCGTATTCAGTGGACTTCTCCAACAACCGTGCCAGGCTCCACTACCCCGCTGACCCAGATGCGCTGCTTGATATGCTACGTGAGATAGTGTTCCGCCTTTGTAAAGTGCTCTACTTCCTGTACTCCCAGTGCTGCCGCAGCACCGCCCGGGTCAGGGGGTGGAGGGAGTGCGTGTACGGCAGGCAGGTTCAGTCACACCACTGGCAGTGTAATACATTGGGAAGTGGTTCCGCTACCAACGATACCACTACGACTGCTGCAACTACCACTTCCTCCACCGCCAAGCACGGCTGCCCGCCCACCTCGCCTCTACAGTCGTTCCTCTCCGACTGCTGCCACGGACTCCTGCCGCATACCCTTACCGCTGCTGACGGCACTATCAAATGTGCTAACTGCACCGTCAACCAACCTGGCAAGCAGTGCCTCACTCCGCTCGGCTTCTGGGACCTGGGCATTGCTGCTTCCATAAGTGGCACCGGCTGGGATCTCGCCAATCGTCTCGGAGATATGTGCCGTGACGCTGACTCATGCCTCTTCGTGCTCTGTCGTACTCTGTTCTGGTTGTGTCCCGCCACACCCTCATCACTCGCCGACGTGTTTGCATTGTATGCTCAGGCGTTACGGAAGTGGGACCCTCATGACTGGGTTGAAAACCGTGGCGGCAATTACACCGATGCCTCCGATCTTATATCGCATCTCAACACCGACAGTATCGACGGCTTCTTTCCACTGTCGGCACAGCTCCACGGCAGCTATGAAAATCACAAGCTTACCAGTGCCATCTCATCGCTCGCCGGCCATGACCATAAAAGCCACGATGCGTTGTCCAGCCTCTTCAAAGACTCCACTTGCAAGCCACCCAGTGGATGCGCTCCCTACCTCCAACCCCTAGGACTCCATGCCCACCACACCTACCCGCAGAAGCACGCCGGACTATACATCACGTGGATAATATACTTGGCATGGGAGTTCTGGGAGTTGCTCTACCAACTACTGCAGGCTTTGGACAACATCGACTGCACGGCCGCCGGCTGCGCCACATGCCCTTGCCAACCCGGCATACACGGTGGGAAGGACGCCTGTCACTGCCCGTCCATCGTCCAGTGCGCCGGACCACTGCCCACCCTCTACCGTTACGGATTCACGTATCGCAACGCATATCTGCTAGTCACCGATAACCGTGCCGTGCGCTGCGGTGACCTCAACACAAAACTCAAACAGGCACTGCATTCTGGCCACTTCACTGAATTGTTCCGGCAAATCGACAAACTCATCTGGCACATACGGATGCCTTTCTTCTACTGCTTCATCGCACTGTGGACTCTCGTGGCGCTTTACATACTTCACAATTTCCTCTACCGCTTGGACATCTTCCGCATCAGGTCACATCTCCTGACCACCAAGGCCTCACACTTCATCGACGTCAAGGCGCTAGTCATCCCGAACAGAAAGATGCTCTCACTCTACGACGCCGATTACTTCGACGATGACCCTATTGGTAACATTGCGCCCCAGTAATTATTACATTAGTGTTTTCATAAGTTACTAGGTGTTATATTGTGGCGCAGTAGTTATTGATTTTAGTAGTTGTAAGTGTTGATAATTACAATGCTGCTCAACCTTCTGAAATTGGCGTACCTATAAGTTGAGCAATTCCGGCGGTGCCCCACTCCATTTGCATACAATAAAGAACTCAACAATAAACAAGTCAAACGCGTCTAGTTCGGTTTTGGCGATCATGTTATAGGAGTTTGAGCCAAATGGTATACGCCTTGATTCAGTGTACCATGGAGTGGACTGGTTTGCCGCCCACGGCAGCTTGGGGAGCGCCATACCATGTAAGGTAGTCAGTAATTTGTTATGCGTTTGGATAACTTGCTAACAATTAGCTGGGCATCTAACAAATACGTAATGTCAGGACATTGTCAGACGTTGAGTATGGAACGTCGAAGTTATTGGGCTCTTATGTACAATTGTGGTAGTTATTAACTTAGTAATTGCACGATGTAACTGACACAGACACTGATTTGTGCACTGCTAGTGTGACAACATAGTGATCTGTGAATAAAATTAGAATTCGTCTTTGCGCCCTTTGAATTTTAATATCGAGCTATCAGAGTAGTGCTGGCGACATCAACGTATGCACTGATCGTGGATTGGCATTCGATGCCAGCTTTGAGCGTTTTTGCATTGTACATTTCCAGAGAGAGGAATACAGAAATCTACATCTATGAATATCACCACTTTGTATCGTCGATTTGTCAACGCTCTTCGAGGCGTGGGTTAGGTTGTTCATCGCTGAACCTAGATTGATTGTACCATACGCAATATTCATGAACATTTGTGCTTATGACGCGGAAGTCTACGCGTGTTTATGATGACCACGTTTCACGTCATCAACAGGTATTGACGTGGCATTGGGAAGTAGCTGTGACCAGGGTTCTGTAGAATCAGCAATATGCGAAAAGCCGTCTGAGTGTCCCATAGAACCTGTTCTCAAATGTAACGGTGCATTATATACCCGCCATAATCCTGCAGTTGTGAATCCCAGCTACTCTATAAGTGACGAGCCCATTTACGCCAAACCCGTAAGGCGCAAAAGCCTGTCGAAGATGCTTGTGCGCACTCGCGATACTCTAGCACGTCACATATATACGTCATAGGGCCCCATGTAGATGCGAATGGATAGAGAGGTACAGGATGGTTCCAAGTGGTAGCTATTGTCTGAATGTGCGGTCGTTGATAAATACATTTCTCATGGCGGATCACCGCCACAAAATTGCGCCATTCGTATGCGTTGTGAGCCATCTGAAACTGGTGTAATCGAAGAGTAATGGCTGGCAGCGAGTAGCGCAACAGTTCGGTGTCTTACATCGACTGCATGCCAAAGCAAGTCATTTTGGATATCAGTCGTGCATCTGATCATGATGATGTATACCTCGGATTGCCATATATGACTGCGCAAGCGTATTGCGTGCAGTCTTCAGATCATAAATATAAAACGTGAAGACGGCTCATACTAGACATATCGGTAGAAGACCGCCACAATAGTTGGAATATTGCAGACGCCTATGCTAACAATGATGCTGAATGTCCAACAGCGGGAGCAGAAACGTCAACATTTATTCCCCATATCCAACAATGTTTCGTTCGATGTCCACTCTCCCTCTAGATACATTAGTACATCAGCGAGTAAGTTCACGAGTATACCCACATCTATTGCACATTCCAAAAATACGAGCTACACAGTTGAATTCAACATACCGTAGATGATGTTGGGGTTTATGTAGACCAGACGGTTGCCCACGTTACTGTTAAAGGTGCAGGCGTATCACATGGGCATCGTGAGGCCACTATCATCAGTTGCATCCAATACAGAATTGATGCACGGAGATAATATATACGACTCATACATATACGCTGATGTAGAACACCGTATTGAATCACTCGCTCCTGTTAATCATGATATTTTGACCCTCCACGAGCAACATCGGGTACAATACCTTCATCTGGTTCAGGGCCTACCATCGACATTAGTAACCTAAGATTCGGATCGAAGACAACTTCCATCGCTTATATGGTATGTAGCATATCGTTGTCGAGCTTGTCACCGATTGTTAGTTCACCGGGCGCGACTGCCGGATTCCAGCTAGCACACGCAAACTAGCTGGTTGGACTAACGGTTTACATTAGGGACGCGAAACACACAGCATCCATGTACGCAAGAATGAGCAATCGTGTTTTCAATGTTGTCGCAACTTGATCATGTTTACCCGTACTGACTACTACGGCCTTACTGGTGTATATTCTATTCATCACACTGAGTGATAGCACTGAACTTTTCGCTTCAACTAGAAATTTAGTGGATATACGGATTATACAGGCATGACATTTATTAAAAAATGAAATGATACGTTAGATTGCCGTGATAAGAAAAGGCACGCGTATATTATCTAATGACATCAGAGTGAGAGATACTAGAAGCATTCATATAGCACGTAACCTAGCACACCATCGCACTCAAAAGATGTTAGCTTAATATGATTGGCTAAATGCAACCACTCAGATACCTCATTAGGACATGGAGAGCCAGAAGGCTTACGTTATTGTCCGGTTCATAGACTGTGGCTTGATGTATTACGTGTACAATTACTGTGAGTTCTACTGCCTGGAACTTATGAATCAAGTTACACAATGTGTGCTCAATACCATGACACATATAGCAGTGATTGCGGTGTCTATAATCACCTTTAAAAATCACGCTGAAGTTATGGGAAACGTGGGCATGGGCGCAGCTATTGTGGCTTGTTTGTTGTACTGGCTAGCCAAACAGAGCTTTTGTGCATCGTGGAATGAGGTGACAGCGGTTTACCTTCGCAGCCTCCCTGCGCGTCGGCAGCAACGCGTTGTCGTAGAAAAGAGAAGTCCAGTATCTGGTATATCATCGGCGCCGCCAGGGTACTTAATAGCACACTCTAATACGCCGCATGTTGACATTCGCTATAATGTGCTCGTGTGTGTAGCGTACACGTGGTCGCGGCGATTCCACAAAATGTTGCGTCCCAATGCCATTTCGGCATGATTGCAAGTGTCAAAGCCTACTGAAGTCATGTCACGTCAAACATTTATCGCTATTTGGTTGAAAAATTATATCATCGGCTGCCCATGGTTGACGTTGTGTGTAACAGTATTTGGCGCCTCAACCGCGTGTCTTCTATTCTTAAGCACATAAATCGGCGCCAACACATTGCTTTCTTTTAGAATTTTGCATTTCTGTGGCTCCTGACGTTTTGGGGTGATAGCAGTTGGGTTGAGTGTCGTTTCCCCTCTCACACTTGCAGATTCTCTATACGGTACTTTGCTGTTTAATCGGTTCCCACAATATTTATACGGTGTGTGGGATTATTTGAAGATTGCGCATATTGGAATCTAAGTGTGTTCCCCGCACTTAATCCAAAAGCAGTTGTATATAGACACTTGCCGTTGTTGAACCTTAAACTAATCAAAAAACTTTTAATGATTGCGTATCGCATACGAAACGCTTAGAGAAGACGCATTCTTTCTTCATTTGGGTACACATCTATTGATTGCTGCCGTGAAGTTCGGCCGCTTACGTGATTGGATACTGTTAAGTCATTGTCACCAAGATGTCAGATTCACCCGCGGATAATGCAAAGATCGTTGTAGTGGATACTACTGAAGGTCAGCAATCACCTGAAACCTCTAAATGGAAGGCTTGGTTAGAGGACCACGATAAGCTGATATGCGCTTTGCGTAGTTTTAACTGGCGGCTGGTGTTCGGCGTTTGTATGTGGTATACACTCAATTGTGTATACGTTGTACAGCAGAAGATCTTTTTAAATGCCATA
Organism: Babesia bigemina; assembly: GCF_000981445.1. Classification (NCBI taxonomy): domain Eukaryota; phylum Apicomplexa; class Aconoidasida; order Piroplasmida; family Babesiidae; genus Babesia; species Babesia bigemina. The sequence goes on from NC_027220.1 coordinate 416,343, forward strand.
CCGCTGCATGTGACATTGAGCGGGGTGCAGATGATTCTGAGTTCGATTTTCGCTTTGATCGTGGTCGGTCTTAAATTGAGACCTGCGCCAATTATCACCAACCTAAAGAAGGCGATGCAGGTATTTATCCCTATTGGCCTGTGCCATTTGTTGGTTCACTACGGCGCGGTGATTTCGATGGGTCTAGGAGCGGTGTCTTTCACGCAGGTTATCAAATCGGCGGAGCCTGTGACCACTGCTATCCTCTCTATGATAATCTTACGCGAATTCCATAGTGTATTCACGTACCTAGCTCTCGTCCCAGTTGTTGCAGGTGTGTCATTGGCATCTGTGAAGGAGTTGGACTTCAGCATCGGAGCATTTTTGTTCGCATTGCTATCTAACGTCGGGAGTTCACTGCGGTCCATTTTTGCAAAGGTGACTATGGATAACAAAATTGACATCGGAGAGAACTTGACGCCCAGTAACATATACATGATACTTACGGTGATATCCGGTGTGCTGTCTATTCCTATCGTTTTGGGAGCGGAGGCATACAAGTGGAAGTCCGTGTGGTTGACCCACACAGCCGAAATGAGCGCCGGTAAGCAGGCCGAGTTATTGTTTCACGCATTTTCGTCCGCCGTATGTTACTACCTCTACAACGATTTTGCTTTCTATTGCCTGGGTCAGATGAATCAAGTGACGCACTCTGTGACTAACACTTTAAAGCGCGTGCTGGTCATCGTTGCGTCCATCATCATCTTTAGGAACACAGTTACCCCGCTCGGTTATGTAGGTATGGCCATGGCTGTTTTGGGTGCGTTCTGGTACTCTTTGGTCAAGCAGGGCGTTTTCTCACGCAAACCTAAAGAGGCTGAGCAGGTGAACGATCGTGAAGAAGATCAAACTGCAAGCGAGCAGAAGGTGTGAGGAAACAATTCCGGTATTGTGTAGCGCGTTTTATTAATGTCGAGTCTGCGGAGCGCGCTACCGCGAATTGCCATGCCCCGTTTTATATGCAATACGCGCCTCTTCTGCACATGGTAGGCTGTGCTTTCCATTCCTAGCTTCTATCACGAAGCGTATCATATGCTAGATGGTTAGTTTCAACGAAATGAGTTGCACCTGTGTGTGAACGAGGGAGACGAGTGTCGCCCCCAACCATCTGAAGACTTCAGAGATTTCTGGAGCATATCGGACGATCTTCTATAAAAATTACAAATTAACGCAGTGAAAAGGATCGCTTAAACTCTGTACATCGGGATTAGGCGTCCTACTTAGTGAAAGACACCGCGTTTGATTTTTTGTGTGCGACTTTGAATAATTTTTATTAATTACTGACATTATGTGCCTCCACAAGTTGCGTAGACGTGGAATTGCGCAAAGATGTCTCGCATTGCTGCACTATGCGGCCCATGTGCAGCCAAATAATTCTGTTTTAGCGCAGAAAATTCTGCACGACCCCATCGGCAATGGTGAGCGGCTAGCGCCTGTGGCCTTCCACGATTCTTTCTTTACTTACTATTACGGTCTCTTAAATACCTCAAAATTGGCCTTAGAATTTTTGCTAGTCAGCGACATCTACGGTCTTCTTTAGTAGTCGCACCTTCCACGTAGTAGGAAGGCGTCGTTTCTTGCCGGTGTTTTATTCCTTTCATCAACAGCTTTCTCCATTTAGTCAAATTTGTAGGCGCTGATTAATATATCAGATGTGCAAATCATTGTGTGAATTGGTGTCTGCTGTAGTTGCATGTCTATAGAAAGTGTATGAGAGTGGAAGGCTCGCCTTCTGTTTTGTCTTAATCGCATTTTGTGCGGATTCTGTCCAATACATCTTGCGTTTTGGATGCCATATAAGTATTCAAAAGGCGAATAGCTTGCATATGCCTACTTTGTAGGTAAGTTGTTGTTACTCAGGTCTCAAAAATGGAAGTCAATCAGAAGAACGTTGACGCGTCGGATGTCGCGTTCGCAAACCTACATGATGAGGAATACGAACGTGCACTTCCAGCTTCGGCATTTCCTGAAAAGCGTACTAAACGAACGTGGATAGAGTATATACTGGGACTGGATTGGTGGCTTATCATCGGTTTCGTCTTGTGGTATGCGCAAAATGCTTGTTATGTGGTCTTCAACAAACTGTTTTTGAACGAATTACCGCTGCCTTGGACCTTGAGTGCCTTCCAACTGCTAATTGGGTGGTTTTTCATGATCGTGTTTTGGGGGTGCAACATCCGAGACAAACCCAACTTCGACAACGTACGCAAATTTTTCGTCACCTTTCTGCCCATGTCGTTTCTTCATTTCCTGGTGCACGTGTCCGCAGTGATTTCTATGGGTCTAGGAGCTATATCATTTACTCACGTTGTGAAGGCGCTCGAGCCAGTGATCACTGTCATCTTGTCCATGCTGTGCCTCCACGAATTCATGAACGTATACGCGTACCTTGCTCTCATACCAATTGTTGGAGGTGTGGCGTTGGCATCCATAAAGGAACTGAACTTCAGCATCGGAGCATTTTTGTTCGCCATGCTCTCCAACGTCGCGGGAGCAACGCGCTCCATTTTGGCCAAGGTCACTTTGAAGAACAAAGCAGACATTGGAGAAAACCTTACGGCAAACAATATCTACATGATATTGACTTTGATTGCTTCGCTCATATCGCTTCCTTTCCTGGTTGGCTTCGAAGCGCGTCACTGGATCCCAGTCTGGACCAAGGCAACGGCAAATATGACGCAAAGCGAAAAACTTTGGCTCCTTTTCTATGGTTTCGCATCTTGCTTCTTCTACTTCTTGTCGAATGATAGCGCATTTTATTGCCTGGGCCAAATCAACCAAGTAACCTACTCTGTGGCAAACACTGCTAAACGTGTTTTGCTCATAGCCTCATCCATCATTGTCTTTAAGAACAAGGTCACTGGAATGGGTTATATTGGAATGATCTTTGCGGTTTTGGGAACGTTCGTCTATTCAATGGTCAAATAATTTCTCTATGCGCAAGGTTTCTCGTGATGGCCGTATTGTGTGGAGATGTCTGTGGGCTGAAATTTGGCAACACCACTCCGTATTGCTTTTCTGGGGCTTATGTTCAGGTTTCTCGGGTACTTATGCCTCATTAGCGTGATCTATTTGATCACGCGTATAACGTACGCACACAACCTTCCATCTGGACATTTCAAGAGGTCAAGAATGTTTCAAGCGGTCCCAACACACTGCGTTCCTTTGACGTCAACTTTGTGCAAGGGTATAATCCCGAAACGGGGTTGAACAAAAACATAGGAAACGCCTCATAACGCTCTGCGCGGTTACTACACTGAAAGACCATCACGCAGTTGCTGCAGCATGGAAGACCAGATGCATCCTAATCAATTTGCTACTTTGGTGGAGATTTCACGAGTTTGGTACTATGTAAATAGACCCTATTTACACAAGCAGCGTTGAGTATTGCCGGTTCGACGTATGTTTTCGTGGCATGCTCGATACAACGCGCAAGGTACTGACATCTCTCTCGAAAAGCAGCCTCAAAATTGATTTTGCATACTTCAATTTCCCGCTGCCTTTTGTACACGCGTAAGAGATAGTTACGCTGTTCTTGCCTCTCCAGAACCTTTTTAAGTATTGTTTCAGCCAATTCGCACGGTGTAACACCGCTGTCGTGAAGTTTCATGAGTTGCTCATATGCATATCTGGCCCGGCTAGCTGCGGCGTGGTTCGGCATGCCCATATTAATGTAGTGTTCAGCCAGTGTATCCATCTCGACGGCCAATTTGTCAAACCCGCCTGGAGCCATGTCTATCGGCTTTAACTCTGTGAGGGCATTCTGTATGGTGCGCGGTGGATCGTACTTGCCGAGGGGCCGATATCGTATGATGAGTGACATGAGTTTAATGCAGTCCTCCGAGCACGTAGTCTGGCGGTATGCAAGCCTCTGTGGGAGGAACACTCCTGAGAACTTGCATATTGACATATTCTTGTCGTGCATCAAAAATCTTTGCTCAATCTCCACTGGGGTTATTATCTTGTGGTATCTCAGCTTTTGGATAATTTCTTCGCCGAACACGTTGTTTATAGCCGTGTAGTTTCCCTTCGGCATCATCCCGTCCAAAATTTTGCAGAGTGTATCATGTGCCGAAATGTTGAGATATTTCATCTTGGTTGCGCAACAATTTACGAATTGCGCGATCGTCCATCCTGGCAATTCAATGCTTATTTTTTCAAGCTCGAACTGGGACTTGAAGGTCTCCATTGTTATGTCAATGTTGAACGTGTCCTCAACACTCAATAACGTCTTGATGTATTCCAATAGCATGTTTGAAACGTTGCGATACATCGCCATTGTCATACGATTGACCTCCTGAGATGCATGAGGTTCCATCCGAAGGCTAGGGTTCGCAATGTAATCAAAAAATTGCGACGCAGTCGTGAAGTTAGACACCACTGCTTCATCATCGAGGTTGTATCCGTGGGATGCTGCGACCAATTAACGGGTCAATTGGAGGGAATGAATCTTACCTGCCATATCTACGGCGCTGCTGAAGTATGGCTGTAACACGGAGTATACGAATACCGGTATCAATGGGTAGATGGAAACGTTTTCTAGAGGCACGCTAGGAAGCGCCCAGCCCGAGGGGATATTGAACTTGACCATATTGTGCATCCGCTTGAACGCCAGTTTAATATATCTTGGCACTGTGATAATTGTAAGGATCTTGTTCAGATGCAACAGGAATTTGGTGAAGTTGTTCAGCTCCTCGCTATTGGGTGCCGCCTTACATGGTAGCACTAACCGGTGCTGCTTCATGAAGGTTGCAAAAGACTCGTTGAACTCGTACGAATAGAATGTGCGAGCGTTAGGCGCAGAGATAACTTTGGATGCTGCGTATATCCTCAGCATTTGTGCAAACGGGGAACTTGAAGCGTTTAGTGGCGCATGTGGCTTGAAGCACAGTTGGAGCTCTTCACGCAGCAGGGTAAACAAAAGGGCGACGAATTGCATGTGCACCCTTGGTTTGTCCATACTGGCATAAAGCTACACAGTTTTGAGGTTATACGCGCATGCACTTACGCAAGTAACAAAATCTTCAACCATTGTGATTGCGTTCCCGAATAGGCAGAGCCTAACAAGATATGCGGGTTGTAGGAATACTATTTGAACAATCTGCTGTATCTGCGGCATCAATTGCGTGTACACCTTAAAATGCCTGTCAAACAAACTCGGCGGACGGGATTGCGGGCGACCAATGTTGCCTATAAACCCTTGTATGGCTGCCTCCAGTTTGGACTGCTGGGCATTCATTTCACCATGGTACCTGTCCAGCTCGAGTATAAAGTCTACATGGTGTTTCAAACACTTGACAAGATCGTCCTGCAGCTTGTAAGCGGTGCTGTATGAGTTACCAAACCTCGAATGACTTCAACGACGACTCCCAACATAGGCGCTCTTCGTTTTGCAAAATAATTTGGAGGCTTTTCCAATCCACCACACTCTTGTCCTCGGTGAAATGCAATTCATTTATAAGCGACTCTACTGTCAACGCAAACGCAGACTGCGCCTTGTTAAATGTCCACTTTGCACTTACCAGGTCGTTGTTCGTGGTCATGTTGTCAAATCTGTTCAACATATCACCGACCAGACTCATAGTGGCAATCTGAATTGCTATGCGCGTTAACGGTTTAAACCTACAGCTGTGGGTTTGTAAGTCACCTTGTCACGCGTTTCACCGATTCCCAAGCGGCCATCAGATGATGTACCCCAGGCATACGCATCTCCGTTGCTGTGGCATGCTATGTAACTGATTTGCGTAACCTTACACTGTTGTACACGCAGCGAACGACCGCGACGTTGCTATAGACAGAACGGGGGATTCGATTGTCACCAAGGATGGTCTTTCAATGAAACCCGTTGATGCGACATCTTTAGACGTAACAGGGACCCCTAATTGCCCTGAAGAGTTATCTCCCCAAGCGATCAGCTGATTAAGATAAACAAACAGATGCTTTTACCTACGTGTCCTTGATCCGTGATGACGAAGGAATGATTCGATGATGCAGCCACGCTATGAACTTTGGCGACTCCCGATTGGCTAGGTAAATTGGCAACCAAGGTCGGCTCGACAAGAGTATCATCGCTTCCATTGACGTAGGCGCCCTTTCCCCAACCGTAAAGATCATGTTCCATAGATACGGCCAGTGAGTGAGAAGCGCCCACAGCCATATCTATAAACTTAAGTCCGCTTTTTACGCAGGTAAATGTATTCACTCCCGCCGTATCGCCAGTTCCCAGCCTTCCATCCGCTCCCGACCCAGTCGAGTACAACGTCCCATCGTGCTGCAGGAGTAACGAGTGAGTATTGCCTGCAACATTTGATGGCACTTATTATTCGGCGAACCTAACACGACCTTGTAAACGCCTGATATGTACGTTATTTTGCGCGGCGTCATTATAACAGCATTCGTGCATTCGTCCCCAAGTCCCAACTTCCCTCCAGACGAGGAACCAAACACCCATGCCATGCCCACTTCATCGTTCTCGAAGCCGTCGTGTTTCGCCGTTGTCACACAGCAGCTATTGTTGAACCCTGCAAATGCCTTTATAGCATATTCCAGGGATATCACGTGCTCCGGGAAGCCCCTGGGCCTGAGGTCACCTGCATGTGGTGATGGCGCTTTGGTTATCACGACAAACCTAATCCAAGCTGTCCCGAGTCATTTTGTCCCCACGAAAAGACCAGTCCTTCGATGGTTACCGCTATTGTGTGGTTAGATCCGCATGCGATACTTCTGATTTTTGTGCTGAAATAGTTTAGAGGCCTGGGTTCGTTGTACGTCTGAATAAATTGCATTAGTAATGTTGAAAAGTTTCTTACCTCGGCGTTTGCAGTATCATCTGAAAATCCGCTCCCTTTACAAGCTCCCCAAGTGTACACAGTTCCGTTACAAGTAAGCAACGCCCCGTGGGCCGTGCCAACTGAGAGCTGTTTTATTCGTCTTTCATCAGCCACATTAGCGGCATTCAATTCGAGAGGTGATTCAGATTTGTGTACATCTTGCGTTTGCGACCGTTGCTTTAATATAGGATCCACGAAAACCCTACTCCTGAGTTCGGCCACGAACTTGGGATGTTGGAAGTCAGATACGTTACCGTGTCCCAACCTGAAACAGCTCCCGACACCCCAAGTTAGTATATCTCCATAAGCGTTGACGGCTGCACAGCTATATGGGCCTGCTGCGATATATACGTTCTTCGACCCGGCCTCCGTGACCTTCTGAGGAACGTGTGCGATTTTTGGCACATCGGCTGACGTCGACATGCAACCCAGCATATGCCCCCATTGATATATACATCCTTCTTCAGTTAGCGCCAACGTGACGCCTGCACCACATGCCACCTGGTTATTTTGTGAGCTACAAAGATATGTAGCATACCTGAACTACTTTCGTGTCACCAAGGGCCTCAACCAAGGTAGGTATAACCGCGTCATCTACCGAGGTTCTGCGCCCAAGCTTACCGCCTTTTGAAGATCCCCACGTATATACTTTCCCGTCGCTATCTATACACGCTGAATGTGTGTCACCACACGCGGCCTGTTTCACTTGGTGTTCATCTAGAGATCCGACCATCTTGGGGGTGTACTGCGTCCTAGTATTCCCTATTCCAAGTCTGCCGTTTCCTGTGAGTTGCTATTAAATGCGTGTTTTGCTGTTACCTCCATATCCCCATGCCCACAGTTTGCCCGCATCGTCGACGCCAAATGAGTGACGGCATCCAGCAGCACAACTTGTCATGAATGTTTCATATGGGAATCGCACTCTGACAGGGGTGTAGCTATTGTGGCTTTCCCCTGTACCTAGGACGCCGAATGAACCCATACCCCAGGAGAACAGCGATCCATCCACCGTTGTCACCAGTGTATGGTTGGCTCCGCATGCAAGCGAAATAACATTGTGCTTGAGGTTCACCGATAGTCCGACTGGTTGCGGCTCCGCTGTACACCATGCCGATTCTGTATCGGATGTTGTGCTGTATGGTAGATTATGCGATGACTGTGCGTGGTCGTCGATATCGTATCCCAGCCGGCCCGCGGTGCCTAGGCCGAACGTGTATACTGTACCGCCTGAGACACTCGTTGCACCATGTGGCATCACGAGAGCTGCAGAATGATAATCCCCGCACGACACTTGCAAAACGTTTTTCTGTTTGAAGAAAGGTACGGCTTTGGGTGTTTTTGCCAAGTTGGTATTGAGTCCATGTCCAATACAGTTGAAATTCCCTTTTCCCCAAGAATACAGATTGAATTCGGCATCTTTGACGGTGTCATGTCCAGTCGAAAATGCATTTGCCTCCCCTAATGCCACAGATTTCGTAACGCAGAGTGCATGGTTGAGGCCAAGGGCAACCACCAGAGCTGCCTGTGGCCGTTTTTCGGTGACATGGTCACCATCCACATCACTACTCATGTTAATTCACCCATGGCTACTAACAAAAGACATATGTGTGAGCTCCAAGCCTCCCACCCAGCAGTATGATCAGACACGACCGCCGCGGCAACGCCGCTACGCGGCGTAGACAATCAGCCATTTATCAACATTATTACTTCCAATTTGTGTGATATGATACTACTAGTCGAGGTGTGTTGGTGTAACGTTCACAGAGTAATCGAAAGCCCATTCCTCCGTGTGGCTATAGTACTGAGTACCTCCCGGTCATCTTCTGCATCACAGGCTGCCCATATTGCGGTATCGCGGCTGACTGTACGATCTTCCTCAATTCGCTCCTGCAAATTGCTGTGTAATGCGGTAATAATGACTCACAATGCGGATTGGACGCTCACAACGCTCGGGCCGGATATCTCTATATACAATCCCTTGGTGCCTCCCAGCACGTTCAAGTTGCGCGTAGCCGTCTCAACCGGTATATAACGGCCTTTTACTTGTAGCGTAACGCCTGCTTGCTCCATCACATACGACAGCACCTCCTTGTTCGTGATGCGATGCCTGACCAACTCCGGGAACGAGTTGATGTCGAATTCGTCATGCGCGTACCCAGTGTTGGCATCGATGTATCCCGCACAAGTGAGACCCTTAATCATGGGTTCCGGTTCGCGCTGTAGAGGGTTTGAAATGCAAAGAGGTGAAACAAACCGTGATTATGGGCTTGTCGAAGGGGTTAGTTTCCTTCTGTTGTGTTTGTGTCAAAGAAGACTGCAATCCGCCGGAAGACTGATACAAAAAAATGTGAAGGGTAAAGATTTAGACTTACCGTTTTGATATTTGCTATACCACCAGTTGCATTTTCGGCCAACGCTGCCTCCTCCTCTTCGTCCATGTCGTTATTGAAACCTAATATACACATAGAACACAAGGACATTGTGCACTTACCAAGAGCTTTACATGCGTATTGACGCTCCTGCTGCTGCCGTGACTTCTCGGCGTCCGTAAACTTGAACCCACGGCCACCGAATCCGCCCCCGATGCGCACCTTGTGTTTTCCGTCCAACGTTGCTAAGTGTGCCTCAGCGAGATGTTGGAGATCCATTGGCACCTCTTGGTTAGACGCTTTAAGTGCTTTAATGATATCGTGCGACTTCGCGCCTTCCTCAGGCGTAATGAACGTGTAGCTCGTGCCGATGTTGCCTGCTCGCCCAGTTCTGCCCACTCGGTGGACGTAGTCTTCGATGTGATCCGGTGTTGCGTAGTTGATGACTAGGACGACCGACTTGACGTCGATCCCCCTTGCTGCGATAGATGTTGCAATGAGTATCCCCTTGGTCCCGTCTCTGAAGTCTTGGAGCGTGAACTCCCTATCAGTCTGGTCCTGACCTCCATGTAACACGGCACACTCGTAACCATGTTTTATAAGTTCTGCAAACATATTGTCGGCGTCTACCTGTCTATTGACGAAAATTATGATGCTGCCGTGCTCATGCCACTCCCCTAGCAGTTTGAGCAACGCATAGATTTTCTGATTCTCCCGGAGCACCATGACGTGCTGGTCCACTTGCGATGCACTCTTTCCCGACTCTCCAACAACTACTTGCAGAGGCTTGGTGAGGATTTTCTTCGCCAGAGCCTCGATGGTTGGAGGGAAAGTGGCTGAAAACAGAGCGGTTTGCCTGTCCGGTCGTACATTGTCAATGATGGCGCTAATCTGCGGACTGAACCCCAGGTCGAACATGCGGTCGGCCTCATCGATGACTACGAAGGTGACCCTCCTCAAGTTGGTGACCTTTCCGTTGCTGATGGTGAGAACCTCTATTAGCCTCCCCGGTGTTCCACAGACTATTTCCGCCCCTCTCTTTAGCGCATTGAGTTGTTCACCTATTGGAGCTCCTCCGTAAACAGCCTTGGTGCGCAATCCGACAAGTTTCGATAGTTTCGAACTCTCCGCCCCAATCTGGCTGGCAAGTTCCCTTGTAGGCGCAATAATAAGCACAATCATACCGTCGTTTTCTCTCAGCTTGGGCTGGTATAGAACATGCCTGATGGCAGGGAGCAAGTAGGCTAGTGTCTTTCCCGAACCGGTTTCTGCTATTGCCAGGACGTCGCGCCCGCACATGAGGGCAGGTATGCATTGCATCTGAATAGGAAACGGCTTCTCGTAGTTGCGATGTTGTAGAAGCGCTAGTATTGGATCAGGCAGCCCGCACTGTGAGAAGTTGTAAATAGGTCTTGGGCATTGCTTCCCCCGGACCCTGATGTTTCCATTTGCCTTCCTGAAAGCGTCCACTTCGTGTTCCTTCATCGCAGTTATTGCTGAGATCTGCACATAGAAATTCTTCTTGAAAGGAGGGTAATCAATCGTAGAATGGTCTACCTTGGGCATCTCAATTCTGCTTCGAGTGCTGCCCTTGAACATTTCGGAATAGTCTACAGTCTGCGTTCGTTCGGGTTTTTCGTCATCGCTGGATATTACACCATCGTCACCGTCGTGTTGTTTTGAGTCCCTCTTAGTTTTGCGCCGCAGCTGTGAGAGGAACTCCTCTTCACAGTCTTCACCTGCTGCTTCGGGTTCGTTGGACATGGCCATAATTTCTTCCAACGTCACGGATTTCCCCACGTCCGATGATATGCTTGAGTTAGGGTCCAATATGGGTGCGAGTTGCACATGTTTCAACTCCTCCTCACTCTCCTTGAGTATGTTCGTCATGTATAAGTCCAGAGGATCAACATCTCCCGCATCGGCGCTATCTTGCGCATCCTCCTTTCCCTGCGCTTCTGTTTGCACCTGGAAGAAACTTTCAAGCGCATTGTTTTCCACTTTCTTAGATTTGGCTGCGCCAAGTTTCAACGACAGTATCTTGGTTGCCCCGCCACCATTGGTCATGGAAGCACGTAATTTCTTCTCCTCTGCGAGCTTTTTAAAGCGAGCTAGACGATCCAACTTTGCTGCATCCTTGTCAGGCAGTTGCTTTTGAGCACTGGCATCAGTGGCAGTTTCCACTGTGTGTTGTGTTTGTCTATCCGAGTGAGTGCGCTCATCCTGCTCTGCGGGATATTTGGTAGATTCCGCAGACCGCCCATCTCGCAGCGCCGCATCTGCATCGTCACGAGCATCACGCTTCGAATGCCTGCGCTCTGATGACTTGCGCCGGTCCTTGTGATGGTCACGTGAGCGAGAACGGTACCTCTTGGATACCTCTTCATCGCCGGAAACGTCCGAGTGCAAGGAGTGTTTTCGACGGCGATCGCGGTGTCTTCCATCTATGCTTGGCGATCTAGATCGACCGTGCCTTCGTGAATGTCGCGATTTTGCCTCGTGCGGCGACCTGCTGCGGTGTCTATGTGACCGACCGCGGCCGTCGTCTCCTCGAGACCGCTCATAAAGGGACCCACGGAATCCCATTCAGGATTAACTATTTCGAAATTTGCACGTTCCCTGTGCTTTGTTATAACATTGCTAGGCTGTCAATTCCGTGCCTAGCCGTTGCATGGGTGCAGCATCAGGGGAGATCCACACATCGGACCACGCGCCCTACGGCTGCCAGAAAAGCGCATAACAGCTCATTTTCTCAATACGGATTCACAGAATGGATATGTTTAAACACGAGGCGTTTACATAAGCGTATTTTGGGGAAATGTGCTGGCATTAATTGCGGACCTATTCTGCCATGTGTCGCGCCCTTTACTCACGTTGATGTTGCTGCTGAATGGCAACCTTCCTTAAACGAAAACACGGTTGACGCTACTAGTTGTCGCATGGAGGTGACTTATGCACCTCGATTTAGGTTTCCGGAGGAAACAACGAAGGGAGTGCGTTGCATAATGATTCGACACGCTGTAGTTACGTATCCCGTTCTACGATAACATAAGCTTATTATGCACAGATTTTCAGGGGTCTATAAGTGCTGATAAGACCCCTTTAAGTTCTGCGATTGGCTCATATATAGAGCGCGGTAGCATAATGTTAATGTTTTAGATATACGTATGCTGCCCGCACAAAGTGAAAATGGCAGCAGTTTTCTCCTCTGGAGATGCGCGACGTTGGTCAAACCCCATTTATAATTCCCTTTATCCGTGGAACCCCGCTGCTCACAACAAATCGCAGTCGATTCATTATTTACAGTCCATATTTTTGTACATTTCCAATAGCTATTAAAGTAGGTTTTTTGGTAGTGCTATAACTGAGTTTTGTCGCCTGAAGCCGTCCAATTATACCTGCGTCGCTCTTGCTAGTCACAGTCCTGTCTCGTGGGATACGCCATCACAATGACGACACATCACTCTAGAATATTGTCAACCATTACTTCCGTCATTCCTGAAGAGGCTTCGTTCCTTTTTGGTTCGCTGACGCTGCCGTACACGCAGGTCTTAGCCAAGTCCGAACTGAGCTACGCCTTCGTTAACATAAGGCCGTTCATGCCGGGGCACACGCTGGTGTCCCCGTTGCGAGTTGTTAAGGTGTGTGTTGCGTAGCGGTTATTCCGCAGTGCTACGTGTCTGTCTACAATCGCCGCGACCTGTCATGCGTTGTCGCCCATCTTCTCGTAGAGATACCGGGATATGACTGCCGAAGAGCTATCCGATTTCAGCGCTCTAGTTCAGATCACTGCTGAAGCTCTAGAATTAAAATACGGTGCCACGGCCAGTACAATAGTTATTCAGGTGGGTGTGTAGGCATTGCACAAAATCGAAACGTTGGTTGGTTTTGATGTCGAACCGTATTATCGGCGTAATACATCTCGTTTATGATAATTGTACGCCTGTTTTGAGCAGATACACTGTCCGATGCTAAGGTGTGCAACGCGTTTCCATAAATTCTGACAGGATGGGAAGGCAGCCGGCCAGACAATACCACATGTGCACGCACACGTAATCCCAAGACACGAGAAAGATTTGGAAAATCCGGATTCCATTTATGACGAGCTGGAGAAACCCACTAACAGGCTATGGTATGTCCACTGTTCACTAAGCGCAAATAATACAGGACCGACGAGGAGATGGCGGTTTGTGCAAGGGAAACACGACCCTTTGTGGACAAAGTGATCGAAGAAGGCGCGTTGGGTTGCCTCAAGCCCACATAGGTGGTGGTGTCAATCATAGGTTATACTCTCGACACACATGCATACATATACCGGTTACAAACCCCTTTTCCAATGCGCTCCAAACCAAAAATTGCGCACACATCAATATTATACGTACTACGAATTCGTACAATGTTTGAACAGGCCGCGGCGCTTAGGCGCGCGTGTACCGTTGTATGGTCTTCCTTAAAAAGTCCTGCCCCGCGTTAGCACACAACTGTACTATAAACCTTTTGCGCCAGACATTTAAACAACACATAATGTGCAGGGCCCGTTTTTAAATGGTCAATAGAATCCTATCCATACTGCGCACGGTGCCGGCCTTCTTACTATGTTTGCTTTATGACAATGCCATTTCCGTCAATATAAGCCACAGTAGACATATCTATTTTCCTCATGCTATTTCTAGCTCTAGAGAGCCTCGCCCTGTAAACAATTGCTGTATTAGGTCTACAGTAGGCGCTATTAGGGATGGCTTGCCTTCGTTTGCCTTCCTGGCTGCTGGACTAAGGTCGTTACCTCATCATAGCGTAGCAAGCACGGTCAATGTTCGTAGAGGAACTCAACGAGATGCCAGTAAGTGAATCGTTTCTTTACGCTCCACTTGTTGCAGTACCGAGAAGCAAACCGCCTGATATAAGTTCGGCCCTATTGAATGAGCGTACCATCTTTATTGGATATCCAATACAGGCTGAGGTGAGACGCAAACACCTCATCGCTATTATGTTTAGGTTGCGCAGCTGGTGATAGCACAACTGCTTTATCTGGACCACGCATCACAGAAGCCTATAACAATATACATCAACAGTGACGACAGTCCGGTAAACGAAGACCCATTATCCAGCTGCGATATATACGCGCTTAACATCGTTGATGTTATGAGGTATTGGTTACCAAAAAATCCCACACCTTCGCGTGCAGTTACGTGAAGAGCGACATAATAACAGTGAACTTGGGCAAGGTTGGTTTAAATTTGCCTCGAAAGTTCGAATTGTTGTAGGCGTACGGATCAGCTGCGTTGATTTTGGCATCAGGCACACCGGGCAAACGGTTGGCACTTCCAAATTCATTCACGGCGTTGCGCCAGTCTGCGGTTTCCTTAGAGCTCATGCCAGCTGCAGACATCTGCATATACTCGAAAGAAATATTGAAGGCGAGAAGGCAAATGATATGTATGCTGGCTAGGTGTTGCGGAAAAGGTGAGGATGATGTATTGCAGACTATACAGCGCGGATGTTATATGGGTGCTCAACAAGCTGTTGAATACGGCTTAGTCGACAAGATTATCGACGAATACGCTGTAAATTGATGGGGAATGAGGTAGCGGGTGCATGCATTTCTCACTCACGTAACGTTGGCCAATACACAGATTGTCATCCTTAAAATGTCACTGCCAGCCACAATGTGGCGCTGTCGCTGGCTTTCGTCTGGCACTTCGACCAAAATATTGAAGACAAATGCCGCCACTAAAATGCACAACAAATTAGACCAATTGCTTCGATTAGGGGCGCAAGATGCGGCTGTAAAGCATCGAAACGAAGTTATGGACATAGCAAAGACTCTTCTGGAAAATCCGTTGAATGTGAACGAAGAGGCAGAGATCGTTGCCAAATTAAAGCGCTTCAAACAACTGGGCGAACCTTTCTGGCTAGATTACATGTCTAGATTAGAAAACCGCATAAAGTCAACACACAACATAGCGCCTCCGAATCATAATCGCGAAGCTTCCGGTGCTGCAAGCGTTGGTAGGCTAGACACGAACATTCGTGGTTTATTGAAGTTGGCTAGATCACTCAGTGACGAAAATGTGTCATCGACAGCCGTTGCATCGTTTTTTGCAAAGTGGATTAAAAAACACATATACGACTTGGTACCGGGCCAGCTGGAATTATTAAACGGCCTACTTGAGTATATTTTACGTACTGGCCAACAAAATCAACTATCACCAGCGGATTTCGACCCCTTAGCCGAGTGCTCTTGGGAGGCTGAAACACATCTGCTTGTCGATACGTTGTACCTTCTAGGAAAACTTGGTATCAAGAACGACACTGTGCTCACCACTGTAGGTAGAGCGATTCACAACGATATTGCGATTGGGAAATTGAGTGCATACCACAAAACGAAGCTTGCCAGAGCCTACGCTTTGCTCAAACACAGTCACATCACGTTCTATTCACATGTGGCCGAAGAACTCCGCGTAATATTTCAGGGGAAGGATATAGGAAAGTATTCAATGGCAGGTGTTACCAGGGGAAGCGATTACGTTGAAGGTCTAGGGTCAGCTGCGTTAGCTCATCCCAGCGGCGTTATATGTGAAATACTTCCGCGAATAAATACAGACTCAAACGTTGCCGGACAGCAAGGTACAGCGGAATCGATCGCATTCAAAGGTTTGACGGAGCAGTTGTACAGTGATGGTCAAATCATTTATATCTTGGATTCCATGCTTTACCTAAATCTGCATCATCTCGAGAGGTACTTTGTGAGATTGCTCTCCAGCGCGATCAAACACTGCTATACAACACAATCTCTAGCCCAGTTTGATGTGGAGCAGGTGGGCGATCCGTCGATTTTTGCAATGGCTTTCAGCTTCGGAGCGCAATCACACTGCTTGCTCAATGCGGGAAGACCGTGGATGACACTGTTGTGGAGTTCATTTCACGAAGGTGGGTCGCATGACATATCGATATCATTGTTGTAGGTTCATGCAGTCATACGTCGACGGGCATGCCAGTAACGCCCAGCTGACACTTTTTCTAAAGGACCTTGTGAAATATACGCGTCACGTAACCAAGAAAGTAAATCGACGTGGGCGCACATGTTTCAAATCAGCGTTTCATGCGCCCACATGGTTACGCAAACCCTTGTCTGAAATGGAGGACGCCCCAGGTGGAAATGCTGCGCCGTCGATGCTGGAGTCGTTGTGTACTGCAATCTGCCAAAATGTGCACAGGTGATGCTATATCGTGATTGTAATATCTGCATACAGTTTCGAAATGGTCGATTTAACGTCCTGTATTCGGTCTGTGGCGTATTTAGGTTTGAGAAACGAGAATTTCTTCAAGGCATTCATCCCCTTCTTCAAAGACAAGATCGCTTCGGTGAATCACCTCGGCATAACGAATTTGACCCAGGTACGTTTACAGCAGGGTGAATTCAAGCTTTCCAGGCATTTATTAAAGCGCAAATCAGGGACGATCACCTGTTTTATCTTATGGGCCAGCAGCACCAATTATCTTTGCTTGCTGACGATAAAGCACACAAGTTATATGTCAAACGCATCGGGTAATAATTTATGTGGTTTCTCATAAGCTGGGTTGCCGCGAAAGTCACTGTTACTCGCCGTCTCTATTTCTACATATGCATTCTGATGATTATTACAAACCGTTGACAATCATGACATGGTATTTGCCCGTTCGAGATTGTTTATACTGCATTACGTTTTGCCAAGATCGTAACGCCACAGCGTGTGTCGGCTTTGGTTTCTGTATGCCGCGATCCAAATCTGCGACATATGGTACTGCATTACGTCCGTTAGCGGTGATGGGGGTGGACTCGGTGCTTCAATATCCATAATAATTGCCAATGCAAGCGCCGATTTCGTTTGGTTGTCGGATTCGTATATCTCCCGTATTACGTTGGACACAACCAATGTAACGGAATGGTTTCCGTATCCAGCCTGCAATAGGGTTATATTTAAATCTGCGTGACGCACCTTTGTATTGTTAAGTTCGTACATCGAGTTCAATTTGTATCCCATGAACGTTCTCAGTATTAAAGATAAAAATTCCAGAAGCTCAATCGTCTTCGGCCTCATTTCTTCTAGCCCGAGCAACTTGGAGGTGGCTGCAGCAATTAGTTTACGGACGCCGGGACCTACCGTCAAATTTGGAGTCCTTGATGTCGAATAGCAAATCCTCAATGGGGGGCATTGTGCACGTGTTGACTATACAGTGTAAAAGAGTCATATTCTTGTCCAAGGTTTCCGGGGATAGTGCTGCCTTAATTATACTTAAGACCGCTGTCACCATTTGAATGAGCATCTGGCATTGTGCATATCGATTATACAACGCATCTTACCAATGTATTTTGACGAGCAATATCTGCATGTATCATCTCCTGGCGGATGGCGCTTATTGCTGCGCCAGTAGCTGATAACCAATGATGCAGATTCTTCAGTAAATTTTCGGCAGTTGACCTTTACGAAATTTGACAGTTTAGCGCATTACACCTACCGGCTGATTACTAAGTGCGTGGGAGTTAGCTCGTTGACCAGCAGGTGCAAAGAATTGACGAGTTGATGATCCTTTTGAGTCTGGATGTTCCTACAACTGCTTGTTGGCACCGTGAACACGCCTTACCATGCGAAGACCGCAATTATCATGCCGATTAAACTGTCGGAGTCTATGTATGTTTCATCAACATAATTTTCCTGAGTCTGATTTTGGGTCATTTGATGAAACCAATACCTTTTTATGAATGATGTAGTGAACCAGGATATTAACCAAAGTCCTGATAAGGGGGGATCTGGATACCAAATGATGTGGGCACTTTTCATGGGCGTGTCCGGATGTCTTGCCTCTGATGGCCTCCTTTTTCATAGCCGAATGTTTCTTGATGGTGCTCATAACTTCCCTGATGAATGACCCAGGTTTCAGATAGAATGTTAAAGCAAAAGTTTTGTCGCACGACAACATATCGATGAGTATGAGCCAGAGTTCGTTGCTACACGTCATGGACGGACTTAAATTATCCAGTGCCTTGGCCATGGCGACCATCAACCCCTGAGGCAATTGTTCGCTGAACAATAATGAATGATGTATATTATTTAGTGATTTATGAGGAATAGCCGTCGGCTGGGAAATATTGGCTTCCGTTTCTTCTATGAATTCATCAGTGTGGCTTGATCCAGTGAGACTTAACGTTCCGGTACTGTACTCAAACGTTTTAAAACGCTCAGCCATTTCCTCGGTTTTGCTTAAAAACACATATTCTTTGCCTGCACCAATCATAATCAACATTAACAATGTAACGTTGTCACGCAGCACGTTGAGGTGCCTCTTCCATGCGTTCTGCGGTGAAGTTGATAGAAGACGGATCAAACACCATGCCATATCTTCCACCCCCCTGGATCCAATTGCATCCCTAAGCGAATCCATAGATGCGTATATCATAGGAGCGTCCCTTTTCAAGAAATAATCAACAACGGGTTCTATTGCATTGGGGGGCAGATCAGACGGCACGTTTACAAAAAGTTGCGAACGTACGCACTCCACATGAATGTAATAGAATGGCGCTACTGACCTTACAGTCTTGGGAACATTCTTTATACATGTAAACATGGGTGAAATTTCCGCCGTTCTCCGTTTGTCAATGCACGTGTTTACGTACGGCGCCATAACGATGCTAGACAGCAAAATGACCAACACATCGGTTGCCATGGATTGCGATGCCTTAATAAAAGTTGCATGCGAAGTCGACGACGGCGTTATATCCGTTGTAATGTAGGCATGTAAGGCAACTAATAGCCTTTGTAAGTGTGACGCACGTCCTGATCCCCCATAAGCAACACTGCAAAATGGCAATGCCATGAATTCCGCAGCCCCTTGCGCACGTTTCAGCAATTCAACGACGCACGTTAGGGAGAATATGCGCATTCTGTGATCTATAAAGCAGAATCCCCGGCGTAAAGCGTGTGTGGTACAGTCGGACCATGCATTAAGGGCTTCTTCCATAATGGCGTTATTGATAGATTCCAAAGACCCATCGACATTCACCGGAACATTGATTGGTTCCTTTTCCGTGCTCATGCGCAATCTAAGGGTCCGAATAATTTCAGAATTCTCTTCATAGATCTGCGACGAGGTGACGGTCGAGGGACACGGACATGGCGCAACCTCGCTGCTTGTGCCATCAACATCCTCCTCTTCAACCGCAGTGCCAATATAATTACATTCTTCTGCAGTAGCTTCCACACTGGGGTTGCTATTTTCTTTTTCTAATCCGGGTTGCGGTTGGTCTTGCCCTGAAAGATTTTCAGCATCGTCATCGCCATGTACAACGTTTTGACGTTGACTCGTCACCGAAATATCCGTTACATCTTGGGCGTTCAATTTAAATATGGCTTGCGAGCTCCATTCCAAATAGTAGGGGAGGTACTCCATGTGAAAGAGGAGCTCTACTGCGTTCACCGAAGCTACTAGGCACCTGATGAAGATCTTAGATATGACGAAGGGCGTTAAACAACGCACTACATCACATTTGCCACGTAACAGGCTCTCATATGTGTTGCAAATGCCGTTCGCCGCTGAAGGAGACCCTCCTACAGGGTTGTGCGTTTCCTCTTTACCAGCAAGGGTTTCGAATTCGGAATCCTTTGAGCAGTTAGGTTCATAGTCTCTTCCTTCACCATTTCGGGTAAAAGGTGAAGCTCTTAAAATTGACACTTCATTTTTTGTATTGCTGCCTAGTGAGGTGGTTGTGTTTGTTGATGTCTGTATGGTTATTTCGAAGTCATTCTGCAAGCTTACCGAGCCAGAGCGATCTGCGTCGTACTCATCCGCCGCAACTGACTCACGCTTGACGATATATTCCAGCAGAGCTGCATAGCATTCCCAGTATCGACATATTTGGCCATGGCTCAGGTTGGCGCTCAGCAGATTGTGAAGCACAAAGTTTTGGAAATAAACTTCAATCGTCTCGTACGGTATATCTTCGATAGGTATGTCGAATAATTGCTGGAAAAGGCGGCCTACTTCGTCCTCGCTATCCTTCGTAACCCCAACCTTGGAGAGTTGCAGGAGGAGCTCAAAAATCGACACCTTGCGGTCTTTGACCTGCGACCGACCGCAGCGCGTAGAAAGTCTAGCTCCCATATCTCAATCTTAGAGGTTGCATGGGACAGTTGGCGAGTCTCAATAAACAACAAATAACAGCGTATATGGCCTACCTTACAACCATTGTTGTTGTATACCGAAATTCGCGGTTTTTAGTGAACATACAAATTAGTGGCATTGTATAGCTAAGAATCACCATATAAAAATCGCTACACCTGACACCCAAGACCACCGTAGGAAACGGGCACGAGCGATGTCGTTATTTTGGGCAAGCCAAAAAACTGTTTCAACAGTCCAGACACGATGCTTCTTCGACGAGACATAGGTTTAAACATGAATATACGGCGTGTGTGCCGTGAGGAAGCAATATGAGTGCCTAGCGCGGACGCACAGTGCACACACGAGCAAGACTTGAGGCGTGCAATTTTGAATCTCGGATCACCTAGTGCTCCCTCATCACGTACTGTTTAATTGCATGGGCACTTAGGTGAGTAAGGGTGGTCACGCCAAGTCTGTTATCGGCAGAATCGCGGTACTGTAACTGTGTAACATCTTATGTTGGCTGGAAGCGTTCAGATTCTGCCCGGAGGAAACGTAAACATTTCGGTACACAACTTAATGTAATACACCCCGATGTGGAAAATACTAGCTGCGGCGCTGCAGGCGGGCGGCTGTGTGTCGGCTGGCAACCCTACACCAGTGTGACCCACAATCACTTAGACCGGCTTACACATCATGCTTTTTAGCATGTCTACGCACTTATTACACAACTGACCATTGTGAAATGTTTTAAAAAGCGTTTGCAACGCTGTTGTGCGCACGATATACATATTTTTGTGTGCTGTGTTCACTGTGTGCTGATTGGACATCGTGGAGTAGCCTGATCGGTTACTTCAGGCCAATAGGCGCTTTCCTACGTTTGGATCGCAGGAAGATAGATTGTGTATACTACACTGATTACACATATCTTACGAGGGATGCAACAGACGGATACGAGCGTCGCCTCTTCGGAGGCTGACGCCGCTCTTAAGGTGATGTACGTCATCAACCGTAAAGGTGAAAGGGAAGAGGTTCAATTTGACCGCATTCTGAATCGCATTCGAAAGCTGTCATTCGGTCTTCACAGCCTTGTCGACGCCCCGCGGGTCACACAAACCGTCATCAATGGAATGTATTCTGGAATCCGCACATCACAGCTCGACGAACTTGCGGCGCAGACGTGTGCGTACATGGCCGCAATGCACCCGGATTATTCCAAGCTGGCAGCACGCATCGTTGTAGATAACCTCCACAAGAACACCAAGGATGACTACGGTGAGGTGGTTACCGCCCTGTTCAAGTACAAGTACATATACGACAGCAATGCATCGTTGATCAGCGAGGAGGTATACAACTTCATCATGGAGAACATCGATCGCATCAACGCCGAAATCGACTATACACGGGACTTCCAATATGATTACTTCGGTCTGAAAACTTTGGAACGATCCTACCTTCTGCGCATCGACGACAAAATTGTTGAACGTCCACAGCACATGCTCATGCGTGTTTCGGCGGGTATACACTGCGGCGATCTCGAACGCACCATCCAGACGTATCACTTGATGAGCCAGAAATATTTCACACACGCAACTCCCACGCTCTTCTTTTCTGGAACTCAAAGGCCCCAAATGTCTAGTTGCTTCTTGCTGGACATGAAGGATGATTCGCTGTCTGGAATATTCGACACGTTGACACAATGTGCCTTCATCAGCAAGTGCGCTGGTGGCATCGGCCTGTCGTGCCACAAAATCAGGGCCAGCGGCGCCTACATTCGCGGCACAAACGGTAAGAGCAACGGTATTGTGCCCATGTTGCGTATTTTTAATGCAACCGCGCGCTACGTAGACCAAGGTGGCGGTAAGCGCAAGGGCTCTTTTGCCATTTACCTGGAGCCGTGGCACGCTGATATCATGGACTTTTTGGATTTGCGCAAGAATCACGGCGCGGAGGACACTCGCGCACGTGACCTGTTTTATGCGCTCTGGATTCCTGATCTTTTCATGAAGCGTGTGGAAGCCAACGGCGATTGGACGTTGATGTGCCCGGATGAATGCCGTGGTCTTTACGAGGTCTGGGGAGACGAGTTCGAGGAGCTGTATACCAAGTACGAGAAGGCCGGCATGGGTCGTAAGACTATCCCTGCCCAGTCGCTCTGGTTCGCCATACTCCAGAGCCAGATCGAAACAGGAACTCCGTTCATGCTCTACAAAGATGCTTGCAACGCGAAGTCGAACCAACAAAACCTTGGGACCATCAAGTCTTCAAATCTCTGCTGTGAAATCGTGCAGTACACGTCACCGGATGAAGTTGCGGTGTGCAATCTGGCTTCCATTGCGCTGCCTATGTATGTGAACAAGGAAACGAAGACTTATGACTTTAAGAAACTCTACGAGGTAGCCCGTGTCATCACGTACAACCTCAACAAAATCATTGACAGGAACTACTACCCGGTACCAGAGGCGAAGGTGTCCAACCATCGCCACCGACCTATCGGTGTCGGTGTCCAGGGTCTGGCCGACACGTTCATGCTCATGCGGTACCCATTCGAGTCTGAGGAGGCCAAAGAGTTGAATCGTCGCATTTTTGAAACAATCTACTACGGTTGTCTGGATGAGTCCATTTCGCTGGCGGAGCGCGATGGCCCATATGAGACGTACCAAGGCTCTCCAGCATCACAGGGCAAGCTCCAGTTCGACCTTTGGGGCGCTACTGTGGATAATAAATTGTGGGATTGGGACGACCTTAAGCGTCGCATGGCAAAACACGGATTGCGCAATTCGCTATTCCTCGCACCTATGCCGACTGCGTCGACATCACAGATCCTTGGAAACAACGAATCTTTTGAGCCATACACAAGTAACATCTACTATCGCCGGGTGCTCAGTGGCGAGTTCTTCGTCGTTAACCCCCATCTCCTGCGCGATTTAGTGGATCTGGGGCTTTGGGACGAAAACATGAAACAGAAATTGATCGCCTATAATGGTTCTCTTAGACACATCGAGGGTATACCGCAACACATCAAAGACCTATACAAGACAGTTTGGGAGATCAAGCAAAAGAACATTATCGACATGGCGGCGGACCGCGGTATTTTCATCGACCAGTCGCAATCGCTTAACATATACATCGAGCAGCCGACGTTCGGTAAGCTCACCAGCATGCACTTCTACGGGTGGAAGAAAGGATTGAAAACTGGTGTTTACTACCTGCGCACGCAACCGGCTACTGATGCCATTAAGTTCACTGTTGACACGAATCTGAGTCAAATGGCCAAGGCTGCCAACCAGGGCCCGCGGTCCAAAATGGCAGAGGTTGTTTCTACTACGGACGGGTCGGCGGTGTCGGTTGATGAAATTGCTGGATTCCCGGTATGCAGATTGCGCACCGACCCTAACTCCAACGAACCGTGCACCATGTGCTCCGGTTAATTTCGTTCCACGAATTTATGTTTCGGTGCGCCACAATTTGGGCACGTGAAGTTCTGCACGCTGTGCATGGCACACGGTATTGCTCACCGAAGAGAAAAATCTTTCTTCGCGATTCTTGGCGGGAAATATGGTGAAACCACAGCCGCTGCACTGGTAACGGTTAAGCGTTGGTTTTGCCGCCTTGGACTTGTCTGGCCCGAGGTAATCTGAAAGTGTATTAATTGACCAGTAACGCACGAGCGTAAAACTCAAAGGTGTAACAATGTGCGTATAATGTCGTTACTGAACTCACACATGCAAAACGTATTTCACAGCGTCAACAGAAGTCACGCAGATTATGTATTTGAAGCTGTATATACAGCATCTGTTCCAGGCGGCTCTCCGAGCGTACACACATAACCGGGATGACATACGTAGTATATACACGTAAGAGATGGGAATCCGCTGTCTTCCTCTCCAATTCATGAATCATTTATATCGCAAACTCATTGTATAGCGCGTGTGTACATGGAAGGCCGAAATGTATCCTCGCAAACTCACTCTGTATAGCAATTGCCGCTGCAGCCGTTACCACAGGCACAGTAATAACGGTTGCAACGCCCCCTGGGATCCTGTTGTTTACTGTATCAGATATATAGTTCAGTGAATCGGATATCCGCTCGAGGATGTAGCCTTTATCGGACTTGAAAAGCGACAGCTGTTCATCACGCCTCGGCGTCAAGGGCGCATTGGCAACCCGGGTGCGGCGGTCGCCTGCGCGAAATGCCGCAACACCGGAGATGAAAATGGCCAATATAAACAGGCAAAAACTGCGCATCTCTATAGAATGACACACCCCTGCGCAACTAAGACACCCCGCTGTCGGGTTAGGCACACACGTAGCTTATTAGTATGAGTCGTTAACGGGCTCGCCGCAGCTCTGCTGCATATTTAGGTCTAGAGGTGGCATGATGTCCACCCCGCGGTTTTCTTCTATTGCTTGCAGCCGGCAGATTACGGCTAGGCGTTTGGCTTCGCTGAATCCGTACTGCCTCACTGGGAAATACCGCCCGGCTCTACGACCATCTGGAGTCGTCCATCTGGCACCCCACCGCCTATTTTTGCGGTCGAAGGTGACTCCGGAGACGGAACAGGTGTCCTCCTCGTGCTCGTGTTCCAATGGGTACTGATCCATCTCTTCACCCATGTACTGCATTTGTTGCTGTTGATCGTACGCGTATTGCTGATGACTGTATTGGTAGGGTAAATCGCTCTGGTAGTTGTAGCACATTTGTTCATTGGGGTCGGCGTATCCGCTCACACTTGCACTGGTACTTAGACTTGGGCTCCGAGCCTCCACTGACTGTTGGCCCGATATTGCGGATGGTTTGTATTGGATTAGCGACTGTTGCATTTGGGGTTGGTCGTATTGTACAACGCATTCGTTTTGTGGGTTGCAATAGTCCATTTGCGGTTGCTGATAGTAGCCCACGTAAGGCTGCTGAAAAGGTTGAGCGTTCCACTGATGCGGCGGCATAACCTGTTCCATGGGACCTTCCGCCATCTTAAAGTCCATTACTTCGTTGTGTTGCACGCGATTGCGTATAAGTCGCTCGTCATTACATGTCTTCCAGAGGATTGCATGCTGTTTAGCCTGCTCGTATCCGTAATCCTTGACCGTAAAATAGCGGAACTTGCGTTTCCCACCTTCGTAGTACGATGAAACCCAACGTGCCTGGGTCTTGTCGAAACGGATGCCAATTATTCCAACTCCCGATCGCATGGCATGCTGGCGTTCACGATTGCAAAATGAACGACCCGAAAGGCTAACGCCTTTCTGCCTCGCCTCAATAGCCAACGCTCGCGCCTGCTCGAAACCGTAAATGTTTACCGAGAAGCTTTTGCATGCCCTCTTGCCATCGGCTGTCGTCCACCTAGCAATCCAGCGGTTGTCAGAAGGTTGGAACTTTACTCCCGATATGACACCACCATCTTTCTTATTAAAAGAATTGTTTATGAAGGTAGCAAGATCGAAGTTGTCGTATTGAGGAGGGTAGCCGTAGTTCATCTGGTAATTTTGAGGCAACATGCCACAGTCAAGTTGACCGCCATGCTGATTGGGATTCTGATTCTCATCGCCGCTATCGCACATAGTTGTACATGATGAACTGACACATTGCTTGTTCATACCAATGGGATCAAGGTACGGAGAGTGACCATTATTCTCATGAACAAGATGCTCTGGGCTGTGACTCTCTCCTCCCAGATGGGCATCTCCTGCATGGCGTTCCATTTCTAAAGTTTATACGTCAATGGTTTGAATCGTACTCAATATTTCGGAATCAGTCAAGCCCGCAAAGATTAAGTCTACAATCCTCAACCTTCCTTGCGACTGACGTTAGTTATGATATAAATTGGGTAATCACTGCACTTATTCTGTTATCGAACGCGCCGAATGGCTTCTAAACAGCCTTTGCGGTCCAGATTAACACTATGAAGAATGCTTTTGAGGTACGTGTCGAGCATACGAAACTACGTCATACACCATCCAAAGTTACCATTCAACGAGTTTTACTCATCCAAACGTGTTGAACACGGGTTGAGTGTATCTGCGAATGGAATTTGGAAGCGCACTTCCCAAAACAAATTGTGATTCTTTGAAATGTCCCTCTTTGGAGACCGCTTTATTCGTTTGTAGAGATTAGGTTACTTCATTCCTCTCATATACAAAAGGCAATATGCTTGTTTTCAGCGTATTGACCCTAATAACCATACATAGGACTGTCCCGATTGCGTAAGAGTTTTCTTCACGAAGTTTTCGGGCAGAAGACAGAAATAGCACAACCGAAGATTATGCTTTAATATTGAGTCTCGTTCAGAATTTTTGTAAACGAGGCTCTGTAAGTATGATTATTGCTTTGCTTAGGCTTGCAATTTCCATATGTCGGCGCTTTGGCCCACGAACTTTATTAGAAGATTCCTTCTTTGAGGAATTAACACATGCTGGTGTAGCTGGAGCGACCCTGCACCTGTGTGAATACAGCATCCATATGTACTACGTAGCATACAAACATTATTGCTATACGTACGCGGAGACGTTTAAAACGAGATACACCGCCCACGACTATGAAAAGCACTCGGATTCCACCAGTATAAGCAAAAGGAGCTTTTGCTACAAAATGTTGTCCACAATATACTGGCTCAATAGAGTGCTTAGAGTCATGGAAGATCCTACAACAGGTGTGTACAGAGAACCCTCATGCCTTCGAGGCTATAGGGCCCAAACGATTACGGGAGTCACACACATATAGGCCAACACCGAATATGGAAATAACATAAAAGAACCTCAGGCACAAACATACCTTCTATAAGTTTCAAATAACTTGTGTGTTCTAATCGCAGCTGACGTTCCGGCTTTCATGCGGCTTCAAACGTAAGTGTATGAGTATACACACGTAACCCGTGGCGGAACCGCTGCGGATCAGAACTGGTAATTTTTCTCTGTAACAGCAGTGTGTCTACTTTGTAGGGCGCCAAGTTGTGTAGGCAAAACGATTGTGATCTCTTGTATAGTTCCTACTCTAACCTGACCATGTAGTCACTCCGACTCATTAATGTACATCGTCTCTGATGATAATGCATCTGTGGCTCTTTGAGGTTCTTTGCGGGGATTCTTGATGTACCATCTCACCAGACTCAACGTGCCACGGGATACCGCCGTGAGTCAGGCCACGACGCAATGGAACGTTAGACATACTTTTCAGCGAGTGTATGCGGCATATATAGGCTCTATGGAGCATGTAAGTGTAGAACTAATATAGTTCGTATTCAATAAAGTCGCAGCAGCAGCTGTGATCTCACACACTCTGCCGTAAGAACACACGCACGCTTACCGGTGAATCTGGTCATAATGTCGTTAAACATCGCATCCTTTAATAGATTAGCATCCTGGATGTTATCTTTGCCGTCAGATAATGACAACAACGCCGCCGCAACAATGCCGAGAGACGCTTTTCCCCGCAACATCGTGGAAAGCGTTGCGTCAACCTGGTCAAGCCCACAACGAATGGGCAACCCATATTCCGAACGTTATGTGCTCATCCGGAGCCGTTAAAGCAATGTGTATAATATTAAACACATTTGTCATGAATCTCAAGTCACACATCCTCTGTTAAGCAGTGTGTAAGGATAGCCCACTGACTTTATACACATCCCCTCAGTTGGCAATCATAGCTGGATGGCAATTCCATACGAAATCCCAGTACTTCATTAACACCCTTTTTGACACCAAAATATCTGATTTACTGGGTACGCCTGCTAAAGCGCATCTCAGCAGATCGTCATTCGGGCTGTCTACCAATATCTTCAGCATACGCCCTAATTGACGGATATCATCCATATCCATTGCTTCTATATACCTCGATATAAACTTAAAAAACATTGTACGGAGTTCTAACGAGGGTAAACTGATGCAGCGGCGCCAAATTAACGACGCCGCAACCTGTTCAGGTGTGCGTTTTATACCGCACATAAGCTTCAAAATAGCGGCATTCTTCGCCAATATATCATCTTGATTATACCTTAATACACCATGGTTGTCTAATTGTCGCAAGAAGGCTGCATTGACAGTAAATTTAGGCTCGGACAAACTGCGCAGGTACCGGTAGCAGCCTCCATATAAGAGCATCCTTGCAGGTGCGATCGTTCCGGAATCCTTTTTCACAAACGTGCCCTGTATTGATTTCAACGATTTAAATGCCGAAATTGTTCTTTTGTTGCGTCTACGGCCATCGAAGAGTCTTAAAAAATGGCCTATATCAAACGGATTACCACGTAAACACATATCATCGGGGAGCACCGGTGAACGGCCAGTGTAAGCCATTATCCGGCGCCGGCTCATGTTTTACATTTCATATATATGTAGGAAGATTATTTCTGCTAGGGCATTATTGCCACTGGGGATATAAACTCCAACAACATCATGGTGGGCTGCTCCTGCGTCCTCGAACGATGAGCCCAGGCAGCGATCACCGTTATTAATTACAGTTCATTTGGGTTTGATTCGTCACTCTAACAAATGGAAAGGGGTGTCATTAAAGCTACAGCAACACGAGTGCCCCTTCCACCAGGAGGTGTGTGTGTCACAAGTTTGTTGTAGCGGCCCATAGAGACATTAAAATTACTCTGTGTATATCGATAATTTAAGCATGTGTTGCTTACTGGCTCTGCGTCAGTAGAAGACAGCTCATTGGCCCATCTCGAAATTGCTAAAACTCATTAAAATGTTGCGCTCGGGTGATAAGCTAGAACCCGAAACGTCACTTTGCTCTTTAAGGTGACACTCATTGAAAGTTTTTAAGCACGATTGTACTGCTTAAAATGCAATGCTTGTGAGAGAAGAAGCCAACGCGACGTAACTGGTTTTCAGGCAGCGACCGCAGATAGGACGCAAAGTTACAATTGACCATACCCCCGACAATCGTGGCAACAAATCCAATTTACGATAGATGTGGCACGTTATACGACGTTCATCTTATGTGGCTTCAATGTTGCTCACCTAATGGCTGAGGATGGCACGTACATCCATATGATATCGTTTGCTTCTGCACCATGCAGCACCATATCAGCCGAACTATTGGATCAAACTACATATTTGATATGTAGGATTTTACATTATATTGATGGCATTGTCTTTTGCCCGTTGTAGACTATATGCACGTTGTCCAACCTGAGCTTGGACAATTTGGAGTGTAATATTACGATACCAAAAGCATTATTGATATGGGTTCAGAATCAACCCGAATATGCATGATAAACGTGATTTCACGGTTCTTGGTGCACTGCACCCAAAACGGTATAAAGGTTATTGAGGTTAAGTTAGGTGAGGGGTAGTAGTGCTGGCAGAAATGATCATTTTAATTTGACAATTAAGCAACAATTGGGCAACAAACATGGCGCATCGAAATATGAAATCTTTATGTGACCTGTGTTGCACTTATACAGAATGGTAGATGTCAATTGCCACACAAAATATCGTCACTCGTCCCGCCCGTCGTTCCATACGGTTACGATAATATACAGTGCGTTGGTGATCATTTGCTTTAACAAAAGTAATCCAGTCTATTTTGTAGTTGATGAAGCTGTCCTGTATATCATATTAGCTTCATCTGATGCAGATAAAATGGCGCTAAATGCAATCCCCGAACTCTACCGTCTCATGTTAAGGTGGTTTCGGGCGGCATACAAACGATGCTCCCGAATTTATAGCAATAGTTTTAATCACCTCTACTCCATACTTATGGTGCAACAATCGGTAACGGCCTTTGCACAGTGTTCTAGATGACTATTAATATTGTCGATTGATCATGCCAACGCAGTTGTTTGTGGAAGGTTTTTGTGAAGGTCATGTTTGGTACAACGCAGATTCGAACACTGGAATGTACAATCTATGTTGTATGATAATTTGTGAATCAAAGCAGTCGTGTGTGCCATCATACCCACGCCCGGTGAAACGAGCCCCTTAGACGTATACCACGATGCTGTATCACTTTTCCTACATCTTGACATAAACAATCAGTTTTAGGTATAGCCACATGATTGTTTTCAGATTAGGATGACATCTAATTGCACATTCGAATTTCAAGAAAATTGCAAAGACGTTCTGGCCGGAGTTATGTCATTGCTTTTGGCCATCGCATTTACATGTAAGATTGGGGTCATCACAATGTAAGCTCAGTATTAAGGGACATATTCGATATCCTGCAAGCTAAATGTCTAGGATTTAAAACACCTCCAGTGGAAACCTGCCGTCACGCAAAAGTTGATGCTAAAGCAGCGGTATGTTTCGCATTGCGGTACATTGCTGTGACGTATGGAGCTTAAATGAAAGCCCAAGTTGCCATCATATGGCAAATCGCATCTGTAACTCAACCAAAGGTGGCCATAGAAACTTGATTGGAACAACTTGTACTAGAGATGAGAGGACACTTGCGGGTTGCGACAATAATACCGGATGGCGTACTGGCGTCGGCGCAATACTACACATGGCTTCTGACGTTGTACACATCCATTGAAAATAATGTTAAAGTATGTTATATTTGATAATTTGACTGACGAGTTTGTGTATTTACGGGCCTCGCAACGCGCAAGGTCACCTCCGAGAAAACAACGAGTAAAGAGAGCCATACAGCAACGAAGTACGTCATTGACAGCTGTTGCCGCCAGTTTATGTGTATTTTCCGATGCCGTGCGCAATTTATGACACCAAATGGTTTTGACGCAGTGGCGTTTTACCTATATTTGTGATGTGCCAACCGATCACTACTGTATGTAGTTTTGCTATTCTGTTTTTAGCATAATGCAATCTTAGTTGTTGTTATGAGGCGATTGTCGCACGTTCTATTGTATGAATATGCTTTTAATGACCGTAACATTCCTACGTGATGTCGTACGTTACAAGGATTTTAAGATGTTCCTCATTGTCTACGCACGTTTTTATGAAGTAAATAACCTAATATTAAACAGAATATGAAGATGTCAGAAGCTTACTACGCCTTGTTGCAATAAGTGAATCCGCAAGTACTTGCGCCGTATGCAACGCTTCTTTCCCGTTGTCATCCGATGCAACATCCCATTTCGCGTGGTAAGTGTGAAAAGGTAGCACTGTTCAGTACAACGTTGTCCCAGTCAATTGTGCAATGAAACGTGCTGTATAAACTGCAAGCGAGACGTGCTGCTGCAAGGAACGGAGCACGAGGCACCATTGGATGCGATTATGTGTAAATTTTGCAGCGAGTATGTCATGGTTAGTGTTAAAAATTCACGTGTATTCATACTATAAACGAATGCCAGAAGCTGCAATCAAGTGTAACTCAACAACCGGTGGAAGAAACCTTCAGGCGGCTAATAAACTCCTTTACATATACCCTCCAGCTGTATAAAAATATAGATGCGTCTTTGCTACAGCTGCAAGGATATACTAAATTGTGCGCTTTACATCAACGATTGAAGGTTAGTGTTTTCTAGTGGTCATTACTATCGTGAAAACTGTGCCGAGTCCATACTGCGAACATTTTTCTGCCGACGGTTAATTGATGCACTGGGATAAACACATACAGAGAATATTATTACGATATTGTTTGATTTTATTATGCCCTACAAAACCTTATCTTTTCGGGAGCTAAGGATGGTAACATTGTGCAGGAACCTCTACCTGACGGCACAAAAGAGAAGATTCACAAGTTGATAGATGGTGTACTGTCTCAACGCAAAGAAATAGATGGTATAAAGAATGGTGTTGATCGTCACAGCTTGGAGGTGGGTAGATGTTTGACGTGAGCTTGCATATTGCGAAATCGTGACCAGTGACGTAGAGTAAATCTGCGTGCTATGCGAAACACAACGCATGGGTTCGCTGTGTATGTTGGCAAATAAATGCATATCACGGTGTACCGATATTGTGACGTGAGTATGTCTTGAAAAACGTTATTTACTGAACTTTACTGCAGCGCACCACAACTAATTTACAGCAATCACGCGCATCGCGTGTACACGCGGGTATAAAACGCTCCTTGCTCGCACTTTCTAGAGGAGTTCTGTATAAGACCGTGCCGAGGATCAGCGAGGTGGTCGGTAACCTCATGCAATACGATTAATGATAGTATTATGTGATCAATGTCACGATGCGATATGCCGCTTATGTAGCAGCTACAATCTTGATGCACGATCAAGCATACACCTCTTTCTCCTCTTCACTCATTGCGTCAATGAGCCTTTGGTCTAGTGCATCTTCGTATGCCTTGTAACGGCTTTTGGCAGTTATTGCTATCCATACGATGAGACAGACTACGAGCACTCCAATCAGACAAAGTGGGACACACATGATCATAAACTGCAAATTCGCGCTGTATTCTTTGGGTGTGTACGTAAAAATTTTGTCGTGGGTTGTGTTAACACAACCCGCTCCCACGCAGCTGTTAAGCATAGAATCCGGACCACTCACAGCGGGCAATAGATACGTCCCTGGGGATATCGGAGCTACTACCATACCGGGTGAAAGCGCAGTGTAAGTCATCTTGAGACCTCTTTGGGGATTTATTTGCGGTGCCTTTATTAGGGGTTGGTGGACGACGCTCAAAAGACGTCATGACATCTGACAACGCTGTTAAATACGAAGTACTTAAACCTACTTTGTTGAATTCTAGTGGTGTGTATTTTGTGTAGGAATACATAGGCTGAAAAGCAATTCATTAGGCACCTCGCCGCAGGAGATGTCTATATGCGCGACTGGCTATTAATCCAACCGCTTGGTTTTCTAACCAACAGAAGGTCCATATTGTAGTTATAACGTAGTGTGGGCTGTTTGCGATCTGCGATTGTGCCAGTCGGCCCGCTTAATATGTGTCTAACGCAAAGTCAGTCATACTGGATGTCGTAAGAACGCGATTCGGCAGCCTCGTTGACTTGAGAAATTGTATATCTTATTTTGTATTAGTAGCGTTCATGGATGTATGTCTAAATGTTTCAAATATGTTGCGCATCGACAGACACCCATGACGGCTACAGTAGGACTTATCTGTGGCTCTTACGCCGTATAGACAAACCAATTTTTAAATAAATGTCGTCTTTTGCTATCGTATATGCGCGCTATGCCGCTGCTCTCTCTCGTTATAATTGTCCATCTGCAGTAAAACATTTTGGAACCGGAAGCTTTCTTCAGTCGAGACTGAAGACAATCAGGGAACGAGCCATAGAGCAACAAATCGACTGGATAAAATCTGCACACGTTTTGAATTCTACTACTCAGAATTCGGGTTGCTCACCTAGAGTCCATTCGTTGACGAGAAGCCGGCAAGTTTGTAATGTACAGGGTACACCTGATGACACTGCTGCGGTCGCCGAAACGTCGCTAAAGCCTCTAACTGGCCTCTTCTCTGGCGTTCTAGAAAAACTGGAACTCGGGGGATTTGGAACTATTTCCGCGGAACATGATGATATTCTCAATATAAACGCAGACTGTATCCTGGTACCCGTCCCGCCGAACCTCACCCCTTACAGCGGTTTTGGTATGTGCATTATGGCTGCAATCCCTCAAAACAATATTATAGGACTTAACGTGCTAGAGCGTGGGGGTAAAAAGCTTATAGAAGCCCTCGTAAAACGGGCTAAGGTAGTCGTAGCAGAGCGTCTAAAAGCCCTTGACGCTGTGCGAAGCCAATTCGAGACATCTCAGAAATTTGAAGAAGCCGTGGCAGTTGCCAAAACCTTAAATATAGGTAGGTGGCCAAGTGATTTGTATCAACATTTTAGGTGATGTTATTTTGACTCCGCCATTTGGCACAACCAAGGCAACCATAATTGGGTTTGTTATTACGCCCTTCTTCTGGGGTATGCATCTGCCGGTAGTAAATCATATTTCGTCAGAGAACAGCACGAGGGACGCTACACTCAAACTGAGATTTGCTTTCAAAACGGCTTTGGAACACATCAACCGCATGCATATCCAGACTATCGTGTGCCCTACTCTTACTGATGCATTGAGCGGTTACGAGCCGCGGAACGCAGCGGTTGCTATGATAGAAGAGGCATACGATGTAATGACACAAGTGGATGCTATTAAACCATTGTATGGCATAAATTGCTTACGATTGGTACATCGAAGCCTTCCTGAAGCACGTCAGATAGCCAATGCAATAGTTGCTGTTGCGCACACAAGACGACCGGAATATAAGGTATGAATGTATTTGTTAAGCCAATATGTTGCGAATAGACGGTGCCGGCAACTGTGTACTTTAGTCGTGCTTCACAACGCATTATTGAGTTCGATGAATCCGTGCTCAAGTTCTGTAGCAAGCCCCGCAAAATTACGTACAAAAGCCATAAAGTGGTGCGAAATAGCAAGCGAATTCATTGGCTACGTAACATTAAACCGTTCCTATGGCGGAATGGTCTAATAAATGTGCCACCCCCTCTTCTCGTACACAAGGCCACCGGGCAGATGGCTATGAACCAACTCCGACCGGTTCCGTTCTACAAAGACAGAGTTACACATGTGCTATTTCCTTTGATGAGGAGTTCTTATAAAAGGCTTAAGATGGGTAGCAGTGGCCATTGGCTAGGTACAGCAAAACAGGAGCCCGTCTATACGCAATCAAGGGCTCTATGAAGGCGATGGACGTTACAATTATAATTTGTCAACGCATATTCATGCCTATATGTATATGAACATACTACAATCCGTGGAAGCGTCGATGAGTCATTATTGCGCTTACATCAAATGCATTACGCTTCGTATTGTGCAGATACACTTCTTACGTAGTATTAAGGGTCGTATGTTGGTCAGGGGACTATCAACAGTTGTCTGTAGTGCGCGGCACTGTGGTCAGCTGTGATATGAATCAACCTGGAGAAGCATGCCCATATGAGGGCCATTTCCCCTTGAACAGTCTCTCAATAGCACGTGAAAATGCGATATTTCTACGGCTATATCTCCTTCTTAGACGTCGGTGCCAAGTTGACGAAAACGTGTTAATTACAGCGAGTTGTAATAAATCACGCAACCTGGTATTTCGGATATCCAGACCCCCCAGTGATATCAGCTCAAGTGCGTAGTCTACCATCTTGTGTGTTAATTTGCCAATGTACTTAGGGTTCATGAATCCGCGAAATTCCCCAAGTAGAGCGGATGCGAAACTAAACGCCTTCATCGTAGCGATGCGCATAACAACGTAAGAATTCTGCAGTATGCAACGCTGCGTATTCAGTTCCACGTTAGTGAACAAGCCATGTTTCAAACGGTTAGCAATGTACCCCAAAACACGCTGCTCTATATAGGCGAACATTGGTGTGGTAAAAGGCTTCTTTGAAAGCTTTAGTGAATCCCTTATACTGCAAAGCTCGTTTTTCCACGGTATCAAGGTGGCATTTAAACGTCCTCTTACCAGATCGAAGTCAAAGGAACAGTTTATCCACGATAATAAAGCCTCCCCATTTGTGTCGACTGAATCACGAAGTCCTGTGCAGCTTTCTGCTCTGGTACTCATGCGGCTCACGGTATTATCAAACGGTTTACGGAACCCATCGACAACTTCAACGTTTGAACTACTTGTATGATGTGTTAATTTGGTTGAATTTCTCGAAACTGGAAGGTCCAAGCGCATTGTGAACAACTTATCGTTGATTGCCATTCCAAAAACTGATGTATCTCTGAGGATTTTTAACATCTCTACCGTGTCTTCTTCACCATTAGAGATGAAAATAAAATCATCGATCCAACGCAACAACAAGTTTGCACTATTAGTTCCTACCAGTTTCCGTACACTACCGTGCAAGTCTCCTTGAGCTAGGTACAGACTACAAAGCAAAGGGGATATACAACACCCCTGGGGTATTCCCACGTTTTTGTGAAATAGTTGACTTGGGCTGCATTTAGGAAGGGAAGTGCTACAACGCGACAAGAGCATTTTTACAGCTGCAACTATATCTGATTTAGATACATGTTGCGAGAGGTCACGGTTCACGTAACGTGAATAAATGGAAAACTGGCCAAAACTACACGACAATAGAGACCAAATTTGGGGTGGAGAAAGGGAAGAAGAGTCATTGGATAAATAGGTTACGCGTTTTCCGTACGAATTGGGGAATGACGCCACATGAATCAAGTTGCGCCGATAGATGTGTTTGAAGAGTAAATTGCCTTGTATCTTCATGCTACTTAGCAACCTCAAAAGATAACCATGCTTGATGTGCTCGTAACAACGGGAAAGGTCAGCCAATGTAACATACAACGTCACAAAGTTTTTGCGGGGAGTGGAGTGGCGCATCATCCTCATAAACCGTGCCCACCACTGTTTTATCGAACGGAACACACCGGTGTAACCCAATATTCCATGCCCCAAAAAACGTGGGTTCATACGTATGTGCGCTGTAAGTGCCTGGAAAGGCATACGCATCATACTATTGACGGAACAGTTTGTATATTTACCAAACCTAGTTACATTAGCAGTATTGCAATTCATAATGGGGCGCATTCCAGAAAGTTTAGGTATCCAACGAACTCTGATACAACCACCAAGTGCGCCATACCTAGATAAGTCGGGATCTGAAACCGTTACCGGACGTGTCATGTCTTCAAGCGCCGCCGACATTCGTTCCCTACGATGGCCCCTTTCGTGCGGAATAGAGCCTGGATCAGATGTGTATGCTTCGTTAGCTAGCATAACCATGCGGTGCCAGTCAGCCTTTCTGAAGTAAAGCAGACGGTACATTGAGAAATCTGCTTCCGTGACGTAAAAATGCCTCCGCAGCAACGGTATCACCATATGTTCTAATATGAGGAAAACGAGTCTGCATATGTATTCTAGAATCGTGCGCACTTTACTCCGGCTAAGCCTAACGCTTTTGTCACCGTACCATGGGCAGCCAGTAGCCTTAAATCCCTGCATGACTTGTGACATATCCAAATTTTCACCTTTGTTCAAAACCACAATACTTCTACAAACGTCTTTCAAACGTGCGAAGTTTTCTTCGCAACCCAAGAGACTTCGCGGTACAACTCTCTCTACAACCTTATGGACAAAACTAATAACACGATTGTGATCAATTCCGGAGTTCTTCTCGGAGTCGCTAATCGTTTGGTCACCAAAATACGACCAATACTCTCCGCGTAGGTCTAAACATCTTATATTATAGAGCAATTTCTTAAAATGTGGATAAATGCTGCTCATTAAACCCCTATGACGTTTTACCGTCTCACGATGAACAGTTGTCAGGTTTCCTATGAAATTCCGGACCCTATTGTACCTTTCTTTTAATTGGCTATGCACGAAACCTTTGTCGAACAAAACAAAATGGAACAGTTTCCACACTACTGAACTATGAATGGTGTTGTTTTCCAATGGTACGTAGAACCGATCATTTGCATTCGACGCTATAAACGGCCGATTATTCTTTGCGGGGTTAAATAAAGTCCGTATGTGATTATTTTTAGTACTGTAATTCAGCTGAAACGCATCTTCGTTGCTGCGCAAATCCGTTGAATTGCTCTCCCGACCATGTCTTGTAAACAACTCCACGACTGCCTCCAGAAGGCTTGCCCGCCCGAATCCAAATTTGCCATTAAACGAGTCCTTATACAGCATCAAATTCCTAGAAAGCGTTATATGTGACCAAGTTCCTTTAGCCATTGATACGCAGAAATTGTCATTGTACATAACGGTACCAGTCAACTGAATAAAAACAAAGGGCCTTGACACCAAATTGCCAGTATCTTGGCGTATATATATAGAATCCATTCTTATAACAACGTCCCTTAAGAAGCTACGTATGATTTTGAGCTCTTCGGGTGTTGCATTTTCACCCAACAACAAGGAACATCCAACATCGCGGCTGAACTTGAATATATAATCAGGTACTAACACACGACGGTTGTGCAAAATGCCATGTATCACTTCCCTGCCTGCAAATTTAGATATGCTCTCAAAAATGGCAGATCGCAAGAATATGCCCGGGTTACGTATGCGGTGCGCCAATGATACGCCCGTTATCAGAGAGTCTCTTTGGAGGTTCATAAAACAATGACCTTTTCTCTTACACTGTTCACCCGTAGTGCTTCGCAAGTTGCAGTTGAGCGTATTATGCACTTCTTTACGAACATCGACAACATTTCTTACGTTTGTTGGTTCCGTTTGTACCAATATGCATCTGGAAACTATCACCGCCAATAGGTAATGTTCA
Source organism: Babesia bigemina (assembly GCF_000981445.1). Lineage (NCBI taxonomy): Eukaryota > Apicomplexa > Aconoidasida > Piroplasmida > Babesiidae > Babesia > Babesia bigemina. The sequence goes on from NC_027220.1 coordinate 454,863, forward strand.
TCTTCAACTTTCTCGTCACATACGGACCCAAGACCACATACATTAGACAAAAAGTCAACATCATCTCCGCAAATCTCAACCAAGTGGTGATGTGCCTTAACCACCTGACCGTAGTATTGCAATAATCGCTTACAACTGCGCTGCGCTATACGTAAGTTTGCCATAACGTTCTATGACGGTGAGAAGACGAGCGTTGTGTTCGGCGCTCAAGTCGCCATCTACAATCAGTTGTGTGAGTGCATGGTGTATATCCAATGACAACTTGGATCCTTGAGAGTCAGCCTCAACCAACGGGTGCAGCGACTCTATCCAAGTCAAAATGCAATCCAAGGATTCGTGGAACTTGCACACATCTGGTATTATACGTTTCAACAAACTCTTTAATGCCATTATAATGCTCATTTGAAGCCTCGGTGTGATACTTAGGAGGTGAGGGCCGAGCGTCCGTAGACATGTGGCCAACGAGGCGTCGGTGGAACATCGGGAGGAAACGCGGCAAAAGAGGTCAACTTGGCCGTCATCGGGCAGTAACTGCATGAAAGTTTGTATCGTCTTTAAAGCACATTCACTCAGTGGCTTAAGAGAACAACATCGTAGCAACGTCATTATGATATCGTCGGGAGGTGACGCCAGAAGGTAGCCAGACTTTTCCACCATCGTATCAACCCGTGCACACAATTTTGATACCATATCACATAAATTAAATTGCGCGTCGACGTCGTTGCTCACCAGCACATAGGTCACCTTAATATGCATGGATACCAGGCACTGTAAAGAATATACCTGCGGCATCACACTGCGATCATCCGTCAGTAACCAAAAGCAACACAGTGCCTCATCCAGAGGTGTTGTATCCAGAGTGCATAGTGTAGTTTGACTGCTGTAAACGCATATGCGCGAAACCCAGGATAATACGTCGTTCTTCCAGCAGCACAGAAGATTAGCCAAGTGAACGCCTGCATCACGATCTTCGAAACTTGCCTTGCCACAGATGACACTTGTGTGCATTTGTAATACTAGTGATGTTAAACTCGCTTTTGATACATTGTGCATATCGTTCATATCCAAAACCCACATACGCTGTAAAAAACCAATGCAAGGCGACAAGTCCTTGTAATGCTGGAAAACTTGGGACAAAGCTGCCGCAGCTGTAGTGATACGAGGTGCGCGGTCGGTGCATCGGGTTATGGTTTTTTCCAAAAGACGCAGGATTCTTTCTATATTCGAGTGGCAGTGACGGAGGTATTCAATCGCAGCCACAAATGCTAGTGATGGTTCAACTCGATCGCACGCTGCTTCCAACAGGTCATCAAAATCCTCAAATGTATATCTTTTCACAGTTATTTGTTCTTGCTCGGGTAAAATTGGGTTGTCTATTGTGCTGTGTATGGATCCGTTTCCCAAGCCTGTTGCAATGGCGTTAAGATTTTCATCATCGAATAGTTGCCGGACTTTGGAAAATCGCCCGGTGGCCAGGAAACGAACATGTTCGCAGCAAAAAGTAGCCACATCCTTTTTATCTACGTGCTCTCTTAATGTGCTCATAAGTTCGATCCACCGGCAGCTGTCATCCTCAACCAACCACTCCAACAGTTTGGAAACGTTTTGGGAACGTATTATGTCGAGGCACTGTGTCATTTTAATTCGATATTACAACTTCATTAATCTGTCCCTCGGCTGGCACGGGATTACGTATCGATTATGTCGTCATTTCTTACCTTTATGCCCATTTTTTCACAACTTTGACATCCGTTACATGTTACCACCAATTTAGCACATATAAGCATCTGCTGTTGTTGACCTAATACACTCAACTTAGTCCAATCGGATGAAATGTTTAACATGGTAGTAATGTAGTCACAGCGCTTTTGGCATAGTTTATCAAAATAGGCGTCAAGTATATGTTTTGCGTTTATTGATGTATCGTAAGGCACCCCTAATGGTGAAAAAAACACGTTCTCTATTGGCGCATAAAACATTGCCTCGCGCATTTCACGATCCAACTCACTTATCTCAAGTCGTTGTTCCTCCGATAATTCGGGGCTATACATAGTAGAGTAATCAGCCAACGGTGTAAATACATCGAAAAGAGAGCAAACATGTTGCAACCTGAAGGATAACGTGTCCTCAAACTGTGGATTAAGAGATCCGCAAGCTGTGTTCACAAATCTACATAAATGAGTCACCGTCTCGTCTATCAATCTGGGAACATTTTTTGCTATGCCCTCAATGTATTCTAGAAACCGAGCTCCGAAAGTCTGATCAATGGAAGGTCGCTTCGGAAGTGTAAGTTTGGCATTAGTTTTACCAAAGCTCATATATTTCGTAAACACACATTCTGCATAAGCTAAATAAACAGGACATTTGGCTTGTATCTTAGCTTGTATGCAACTAGCTGGTGTCCTCGCATTGGTCTTGTTAGCCGTTGTGTCTATCGTACGGTCCCCAAGTGGACCGAACAGATGACCGCTGAGGTCATCCAGAGGAACATCTGCAACACTCTCGATTGAACAACCGCTGTTCTCCACAAGTGCGTAGAGGAAGCCTTGATAATGCCGTGTTAGGACCCTACGGCATCTCACATCTGACGTACCAGGTGCGAAATCAGGGGGTAGATAATCGGCTTCCTCAAGTGGGATTGTAAGATTTTTCTCATGTAAAATTTTATCCAAAATGTTTTGGGCAATGTAGTTCTCAAACTGCAATACGGGCGGTTCGGCGAAGGCCGGTAGCAGAGCAGCATACATAACCGCAAAAAAACACATACACATCTGCGTAAACAACTTGAAAATTGCCATCGCCGCCAATATTCGGAACTTATTAATGATACTTCGAATGTGTGAAGTGTCACCATGACCCAGATGGCACATGTGTATATGGCTATCACAGCCGTTTCGTATTGTCCAACAACATTTTCTGGAGATGGCGTATGTTTCGGTCGGGCATCCGTACTTTTGCCATGTGGTTAGCAAGACGCTTGTGAGAACTGTTATCAGGTTTTCTTGTTCGCAACACTTTGAGACGGCCCAGACCTGTCACGCATGAGAGATGCTATTGACACCTTACCGTGTAGTGGGCCGTACTTCTCCATCTTCATAACCTTACATATAAACTCTGCCAATGCAGGTATATTCCACGTATCACTGTTCGTATCCTTAAACTTATTCAATGAAGGCGCATTTAGGGGAAATGGGCGGTACCCTTGCTTGTGCCACACAGTATGTCGTAGGTGGGCCTCACCGACTTCAAGTCCCGTTGTCTGCAATTGCATATACCCAAGATACGCATCGAGCAGCATACCACGTGCATATATGACTCGCGTAATGGATCCAAAATTATCTTGTGCGACGTTATGTAAAACGGTGCCTCATAGAGTTCGTCGACCACAACGCCTGTACGTGTATGACACAACTTCCAATTTAGCAGAATTGTGCTGCTCATAAACACGATAATGGCTGCGATAAAGCATTTTAAATGCAATCGTAAACAGCACGTAGCTATTGGTGAAGGCAATTAAAAACGTGATCCACGTACATTGCAACGACACCTCGTGATAAAAATCAGCAATTGCATGCATAGTTTACCTTTGGAGTACTGTAATCCGGTTAGATTCAATGCTTCCTCTATGGGGGCGTGAGTTTGATACCTTTGTCGAGACACTTTTGCGTAATGTTGTGACTTCGTGTGTTGCAGCACCCATAACGCCCGATTTAGCAGATGAGATTCCATATCATCCCTTATAATGCCAAACACTTGCGCAATTTTAAGAACTTCGTAAAGTTCGCAAGAATAATGTTTCGAATCGTAAAGTATCCTGCAACTGTTTATACTAGCGGATTCTATATAAGCGTACCTTTCCAAGAGAATAGTCCATATGCCTCTATTACGTTGTCCTGTGAGCAGTAAAGCGTACCCCAAGTATACCAGAATGTTGTTCGGAGTCGAATAAACTAGATGGACTAAATCCACCCCAGCCCAAACGTCAAGGTCGTTGTGTAGTCCCACCAGCGACATGGATAGAACGAAATCTAAGACCTGAGTACGTATTAATGTCATATCCCTCTGATGTACAAGTAATTGTCGTGTATCACCGGGAATATACTACAACGACGAACAGTGGCGGCGACTACCCATTCCAGCAGATGTGAATTGGGCAAAATATATAAAATTGCATTGCTTTGGAATGCATTGTCAACTTACCTCGTCGTGTTTTACGTTACCAGTGCTCTTCAGATCCAAAAACCTCGCCTTTATGACCTCATTCAAACGTGAGATAGATGTGCCGTGTGTGCTGTGATACATAAGTATCGTTGACATATCTCGCATGGTCAATGTTGCGCGTTTCTTCGAAATAGCCCATTCGAACGCTTTTAATTGACGTGCATTTTGCACTCCATCCTTCAGATGGCGACAGTAGAGATCTATCACGGCACTAGTCGTAATCTCTACTAAACGCCGACCGATGATATTTTTGACATGTTTTGGCACGTCCTTAGTTGATGCCATGCGTAAGTAAACAGATGCCAGCTGGCTCGGCTGTATTGATCTAGATCGGTGAAATGAGTTCCGATACAAAACATCTCGAAGGATGGGAAACCTGGTCTCGAATATGTCAATTACAGAGAGCAAGCGATGCATAGTGCTATCAGAAATGTCTGACACCTCAACCGCCAGTTTTCCTGCGATAAACTTTGTGGACTCAGCGAGGTCTTCGCTTAACTGGACAATAGTGTTGGAAACGGTTAAAAGGATAAACAAATCTGCCTTCCTGTTCGCATCAAGCAGATTCACGTCGGTGACAAGCCTCCGTAATAGTTGCGAATTTGTTAGAATAGTCCATTTTGTGCGTGGAAAAGATATTTGCATCTGTAAAATTGGGAGAATACAGGCAAGTATATCACATGCAGACATATAATATAGAGCACCAGAACGTTTATCTAAGCGCCCTCCAATCGCGCCGATTAGAAAAGATCCGGATTCATAGTCGCGGCCCAGGTAACTTTTTATCAGACATGCGACATCCACAAGCTGCATATCCATATACGGTAATATTGGTGATAGTTGAACATACCTCGCGTGTGGACATCGACACCAAACCCTTCGAAATTTTTTTTGACACCTCTGCAAATTTGTTTATTTTAATAGAAAGATCCAGTGCATGCATCTGGCGCAGCATTTCTACCAAATCAGATGGATTCTTTAAGCCAATAATGTCTGATAAATTCGCGTCAAGATTGCGCTGAAGCATCTTTACATCGGCCTCTTCGATCTTGCGACCTCGGGTGCGGTGCATGGGAAACAATCGACTAGACGATGCTACCTCTTCATTACGAAAATCCCTGGCGTCACGAATAAAATCACTGTGTGAACCCCGGCGCGCCAAAGATATATTTATATAGCCATCAGGGAAAAAAGACACCTTTGGGTACTTTGGTGCTGACAAAAGTACATTTTCAACCTCATGACACGAAATAGGGATCTTCTCAGGCAACAGCTCAATTTCGATATTCCTGTTTCTTGAAAGTTTGGCCAAATCATCGCAAATGCTATGGCATCGTTGCTCTGTTGGTGCTGCAATTTCTCCGGTCAATTCCATCACCTCCTTATCCTTTAAGTAATCGTGTAAGCGATTCCTAGATGTGGGAATGTCGTGATTTACTGCTGACGTAGCATATCTCAACTGATGGTATTGTCGCAACCAGATTCCTGGCGCCATCGTCAGCGCTTTGCCTACATCGCACATGTTTAGATGTCTGCCATCGAAGAATCCATTCCTGAGGAACGTGAAGTGCTGCGATGTAAACATTTTAAACTATACAACGGTCAAATGTGTGCTTAGAAACGTTGATATAGCACTTTTTATATCCAGACCATTAACGGTCGATAAAGACAATGGTACGATCAACGTGCGGTTGTAAGCTAATCCACATATTGACTTTTTAAAAATCCTTTAGAGTTTCAAAAGGCTGTGTTGTGTATATAAATCAATTGCTTCACATCGTCGCCTTACAGGAACTGTAGTGACAGTACTACCGCCGTGGCATACACATCCCGTTGCCTGTTTTCGCATACTAATTGTAATACATTGTTCTCTGACTCATGGTATACGTTAATTATTTCAGCTTGAAGTAATATGGTGGTAAGTTTCTATTGAAATCCTGGCAACTGTATGGTTGGCTGATTACGACATTATTACGCTATGACGCTGTTCTTATCACATCTTTGTCTATTCATGGCAGTATATTAATGAAGCATGGGAAATTATTTGATGTGCAAGATTCTTGCGTCATGTGTCTACGTATTATAGTTCATTTGCGTAAATACTGACACCCGCTTGACCATGTGGTTGTTTGATCCCTTAAAATGTGAACAATGATCCCGAATGCAGCTACCTCTGACAATCTTAAGAGCGGGCAAGAGTCAACCAGCGGTAAGTTTAATGAATAGACGGCAGTCAACATCGTATACCATTCCATCATAGCACCTCAGCTCATAGAACTCAAGAGCGGTGAAACGTACAGTGGGATCCTTGCTTCTTGCGATTCATTCATGAATGTTCACATGGTCAATGCAATATGCACATCAAAGGTGAGAAAAGCAATAAGCGCTAGAAGCACTTTGGTGGCAGAGGGGCGACGAGTTTTGGAAACTAGATGAGTGCTTTATTCGGGGAAACAATGTTAAATCATTCCGCCTGCCGGAAGAAGTTGCCGATTTAGCTGTTGAGGATGCAAAAGGTACCCGTGAGTTTTCTGTGATGTATCAATGTGACGTAGCCACAGCAAGACCGTCCACGTCCAATTCCAGGGCAAGAGGTAGTTTCTTTAGTGTGATAAATGATACCAAGTAGATCGCGGAACCAGCAGGGGGAGACGGAACAACAGCAGCCGAGGGCGTGTCAAACAGTGAGCGGATTGGCCACTCGGCGCACACAACCAAATGCCGTCGCTGGCGAATCATAGCATCCACATGTATCGGTACAACTAATGTATACTTAAATGTGTATTATCTGGTGTGTGTGACGACATAAAGCGATGCATGAGTGATAATCGTGTTGCGCAACCGACTGTGTGGCAGCCGCTCCCGCCTAATGCGGCGTGTGGTTTGCACGATCACGCCTCCGCGGGAGGTGCCTCTGAAAATATTTCTTATAATTAAGAAATGGCTGCAAGGAAAACATTGAAGGCTACTGTGCCCAAAAAACCTAAAGCAGCCGCAGTGAAGAAAACGGGAGAGAAGACAATAAAAAAGGCGCCATTTGCAGAATCTAGGACACCAAGGGTAGTTAAGCAAGACATGTGTAAGGATAATCAGCCAACCGATAACCCAGAACTCGAACTGCAGTCTGAGGCATCCAATGACTCTGCTGCTGCTCTTGTCGGTGAAAAACACGCGTGTGCCGATATGAATAGAGTCCAGGAAATTATCACCGATGACGTAACTCCACAACTGGAGAGCTGCACTGTTGCAGGGGAAGATAATTGCGCAGCTGTAGAAATGGATGAAGAGCAGGCAATTTCGCCTCTGGATGATCAGCAGAACCAACAGGCTGATGAAAACGATGTGCAATATGAAGAAGAAAAGATTGCGGCATTCAGATTATTCGTTTCGAAATTGGCGTACGAAGCTACGAGAGAAGACCTGGAAGACTATTTTAGCCAGGTTAGGCGTACTTCTAAAATACTTGTAAAAACACCCGCAGTTTGGCGTGTTAATCGACATTCACATACCGCGACAACCGGGCAACCCAGCACTTAATAAAGGATATGGTTTCGTTTCCTTCGAAAACGAGGGTGATTTATTAAAGGTCGGTTCTTCTCTCCACTTGCCACATAACATACAGGTTCTAGAGGCACCATCTCATGTTATACTTGGCAGGGATGTCATGATAGATAGGGCTACGGGGCAAAAATATCACAGCAGTAAGTGTATAAGGTATTGGCCATCGAAACACATTCAGGCACCAAAGCAATGGACGACACTAGCACACGGTACAGAGATATTTATCCCAGATATAAGCGCCAATATGATGAAAAGGACTTGCGTTTGGACAGATATTACAGAAAGGAGAGAGAAGATCATTATAGGTACTCTTACTATGGCAGCGATCGTGGCAGCTATGCTAGCCCAGTCAGCTACTCTAGGACTTATTCCGGTTTCGACCCACACAAACCCGTGAGCTACGTTTTTTCAGGGTCCTCCAAGCCAGAACATTACGGTGAGTCGTCCTTTGTGGATCGTCATGCTTTTTCCAGGAGACATAGAGTACGACAATCGCTACAACACCAGGGCATCCTTGCCTCCGAAAACGAGGCCTCGTACGGTCCCGAAATTATTTATTGGTAGATTAGGGCCGGAGACTACAGTAGGAACAATGAGGAATTACTTTTCTCAGTTTGGCGAGATTGCTGACGCTTACATTCCGCGCGACTCGTACACTCAAAAAAGTAAAGGCTTTGGGTTTTTAACGTTTGCTCATAAGGACGCATTGCACGCCGTGATGGAGCCAAATGCCAAACACTACATTGATGGTAAGGAAGTCGTGGTGGATTATGCCGATACTTCCACCCGCCGGAATTGACCATTTAACATATATTGGAACGGGTTATAATAGGTTCCTGATATGCAACAACATGTTCACATTGTTCTAGTAATTCTAGCTGTCACTTTTTTGCCTTTTAATGCTGTGTTGTCTGCTTATATTCGTCGAGAGGTCGAGCCATGTCCAAAGGGTTTCGGTGATCGATGCGCAGGGCGTGGTAAATTGCTTGTGTCGTTCCTGGCCAGTGATAAAATACCATTTGGCGCTGAGAATGAATTATTTAGGAGATGTGCAATAAAAGAACCGCTCCCCAGCGATTTCGCCCTTACGCCTAAGGACAGAGTAAGCGTGTGTTTTCCTTCGACACAACGTTGTGCCACAGACAATCATTGCTAACGACCCATGTGCTCCAAGACCATACCTTTGGAATGTAAGGTGGCCTGAAACGGAACGCAAGGTGGGTTATTACGTAGACACCTTACCGAGCGCAGATTGAATTGAGGGCTATAAAGTACCACGTTGGCCAAATATGGTCACCTGATGGGCATGTGGAAACGGTAACGGCGTTAAAGGTCCTTCCATGCACAATATGTGAATTTATGGATTTCGGGTACGCCCTCGTGACATATGGTACGTCGTCGTTTAGAAGATAGTGCTGATGCTCCTCCCGACTCCGGATAAATTACTTGATACTTTAACGCTCTGTAGTTGTTCTGTCTGTAGTTTCGCAGATGTATGATCTAGCAGACTGTAAACTCAGCAATGCGTAACTAACGCATTTTGATCCAACATTTCTTTTCAGGGAGGCCCGCGTGGGAGAAACGCTGGAAGCGTCGCAGCGAACTAGGGAAACTCATTAAAAACTGTGAGAACTTCTCTAACATGAAACCTGTGAAGCTCCAGCCGCCGCAAGATTTTGTTCTTGGTCAGATATTGGACATTTCGATGCTCGTAGGGTGCACGCATGTAAAGGTTACAGGAACCACTAAGGGTAAAGGTTTTGCCGGTGTAATAAAACGGCATGGGTTTGCCAGGTATGTGTATCTCTAGCGACGGTGAATTTCACATTGCTTACTATTGTGAAAATGCTTCGGTGTAATTTGCACGTGTACAATGTACACCCATATACACCGTCGAAGCATGACAACAGATGGATGTGTTACATCTGTATTCCTTCCATTATGTTTCCTCACTCATCAAACTGTAGAGGGCCCATGAGCCACGGATCCAAGCATCACAGGGGCCCTGGCTCTATTGGAGCATCAACCACTCCAGGCTGTGTTAAACCGGGGAAACGAATGGCTGGTCGCCTTGGTGGTACCACTTGCAGCTTCCGGAAATTAAAGGTCCTCGGTATTAATCCGGAAACATCGCTTATGTACGTAAAAGGCCTCGTCGCCGGCTCGAAAGGCAGCTACGTGTCCATCACGTCAGACATGCAGCCACCAACCCCCGAAAACATTCTCAAATAGGGATAATTAATTATTACTATAGATTCAGCAGTCGCCAGAGGTTGTTAAATCGGTCAAATCTGAAATTAGTGCGGCGAAAAGGGTAGTAAGTTAAGCAACGTAGGAAGAGAGCTACAGATCCCAAGGTAGTAGTTGTATGAATTTTTTGATCCTGAACTCCGAAATGAACTGGCGTCACATATCCGAAAATGAAGCCGCTAAGGTAACACCTTTTTAAGAGCAGGTGTAATGGTCACCTGCTTCAACTGCAGAAGCCTTTTCTTCAACTTCAGTCCCTTGAGGAAATTCTTGGGATCCTTGAATTTTATCTCGATCATAGAGCTCGACATGGTCACAAGATGCGAAAATAAATTCAGTGATAATGATTGCAACCCCATAGCGCAACTTCCGCAAAAGGAAATTCACGTAGCGCTCACACTAAACGACACATTGGCGAGAACCGATGCTTACAATTTTTAGTTTGTAACACTGCACCCATGGTTTAGTTATAAAGCTAATGCAGGGTTGTGTATTGTTATAAGCGCAATTCCGAAGCACGTGCACACCCCCGATGCAACGCTTAGTTTGCTGTTCCACTGGAGTCGATGGACGAAGAATTTTCTGTCTTCTCATTTTCACTTTTGAGCTCACCGATAAGTAATGACTTTAGTAAGAATTCTCCATTTACCCAAGGATGAACTCTCAAAAATTCTTCTGTTAGATCCTTACCGGCGTATTCCAACAGATGTTGGCGGCCTGCGCAGCAATGTAAGCACATATATCTCGCTGAATTTACCTCCAGGGTGTATGTCCAAGTAACGAGTAATATCATAAACATTGCCCTTATAAATACTCCAGCAATCGTGCTCTGATTTGTGTCGCGCCACCTGTCAACTGCGTTTAGGATTTTGAACTATTTTTTGTACATGCAAAACCAGCCAGTTTTGTCGTAAATGCAGTACAGCTTAATTGCGCAAAAGGATAAAGTGCATTTTTTGGCCTTACCTCAGAGATATCGAGAGGGGACTCTGCCTTCTGTACGATGGCATCTTTATTTGATGCCATCATTTCAGCAAACCGGAATTGTGCAGAACCTATGCAAACAATTACACAACATTCATATTACAGAACTCTAGACAAAACACATGAGCATCGCGCAGACATTCCATCTGCTTCGGAGCCAATGGTATATGTTTGTTACATACCTTACAATGTTTAAATCAGTATGCTAAATCGTTGTTCACACCACGGTTATAATGGAATGAGAATCTAACATACCTAAAGGCGGGGTTCTACCTAAGCTCCCCGAGGTAGAAACTTGTTTGGATGGAGCTCCCATGCTCCACGCATCTACACTATTCGATATAGGCTTATATGACGACGAAGATGTCAAAGAAAAACAACGATATGGCGTGACTTGGTGTGTTCGTGACCGCGCAATATTAGTTCAAACTCTCCGGGTGATCGCCAGATTTTTTAGCAAAGCTGCTATACCAATGAAATAAGTGGAAGACGCAAAAACAAGTCAAATGATATTTTCAAATTCCTTCCATATTAAAATGTGTGTCTGGAAATACGGCAACGTTTGTCTTCTTGTTAAGTTGGGTGTGTGTATGCCTTAGTTTTGCTAACCAGTTGCTAGATTCCGATCGCTGTGTATGAAGGTGCACTCAAATATAGATGGAGTTGTTACACTGCTGCTATTGTAATGGTTTATGAAATCCGAATGTAAGCGAAATGTTTTACTTGCGTCGTTAGGTGTAGTTGTGGGGAAGTAACACTTAATTTCTTCGCTTGTTTGGAAAGGCAAAACCTATGGCACCCCCAAAATTTTAGCGTAGATATAGTTTAAATCGCGCACTGAGAGCGTGACCGGGTAGTGAAACACATCCGGTTGATTGCGCCTCTCCACTGCGGATGTCACCAGTGCTGGTAACATGGTTGGACTACACAAAGTTGCAGTCGCTGCCATCGTACTGGTAGAGACAATTGTCTTTTGTTATGCTCCCAAGATCACTGAAAGGTTCTCCATCTACAGGAACAATTGGATAAATGAAAAAACCTTGAACAATGCGACAAGCGGTTAGTGCTAACCACTTTATTTTTTATTTACTGTAGGTGCATTGTTGTCTCTCGCATTTACCCACCTTCTCCCTGAAGGTTTCGGTCACGCGGGATGTGACCTCGTGGTAAAACATGTGGATTTTAGGGGGTTTATCATGGGCATGCCCATCCTTTTGCTGGTAACCATTGATTTCTTCGCTGGTAGGAAGGTTGCGTATTGACATATAATATTGCAGGTCACCATTGTGGAACACATTCCGTTGTGCAATCAGGTGTTAAATCTCTCAACAATAGGTAATGCCCGAATGTTCGTTATCTCAATACCTACAGTTCTATCCCAAATCTAGATGTCGATGTTGAACTCATGCATCTATCACACACACACAAGGCGCTATCACACGTCAGCACCGACCATGACTACAAAAACGAAGGTCACTGGGGTCATGTAGAATCAATCTCCTTGAGATTGAAGCAATTGTTTACCTCCAGAGCGTTATACCTGCTGCTCACATTTTATGCCCACTCCGTACTGGAAGGTATGACTTTATAACCGAGAGCTGACTATTTTGCAGGAGCCCTTTTAGGTGCGCAAAAGACGGCCGGATCACTATGGGGAATGGCATTCGGCATATGTGCTCACAAGTGGGCTGAATGTTTGGTGTTGAACACCACGGCCACCAACCTAATCACGTGGGGGGCTCTCAGGCACGCTTGCTCAATCGCATTCGCTCTATGTATACCCCTAGGGATACTAATAGGATCTCAAATAGAAGGGAAATCGGAGACAACGCAAGTAGTGTTTCAACTGCTGGCGATAGGATTCTTCCTCTACCTATCGTTTGAACTGCTTACGCACCAGGTATCAGAAGACGAAAGTCATATGAGGTGGCCGCTTTGGACAAGCTACTTTTTAGGGGCCGTGGTAATGGCTGCTATTTTGGTGGTAGTAGAAATGGTGGAACATGGCGAAGGAAACGGTCACGGGGATCAAGAGTCCCATGGATGTCCAGCAAATGGAAAAAAATAAACACAATTGTGGATAATAGCTACTAGTGTTGTCACTTATTCAATGCTATTACATAATTGTAGGTGTGCGCCAAATGTTACACACCTGGTACCTGCGTGGGCACACCCTAGGTGTGTGGTTCGTTGTGCACACTTACCGCGTTAATTCATGATTTTTTTGTTGACCAATATTATTGAATAGCCGGTGTTCGTGTGTTATAAGTCATCATAAAGCTGCGGACCATGAAACTGTCATCTGGCTTGAATAGTGCGCTCACTATTATCGCACTGTTCTCCGCGATATGGTCACCCTTCAACGTTGTAAGGTGCCAATTAAGGTTCGCATCTCTCGGCAACTGGGGAACTGGCTCAAAAGTTCAGAAGAAAGTAGCTGATACCCTCAAGTCGGCAATTGCCAAGGAACGCGTTACCTTCATTGTATCCCCGGGGTCTAACTTCGAGTATGGAGTAACGGGAGCTAAAGATGAGAAATGGCAGAAACATTTTCAATCAATCTACAGCAGTGATGATGGATCCATGGAAATTCCCATGTTTACTGTTCTGGGAGCTGGTGATTGGCAAGGAGACTTCAATTCGCAGATTAATCGCAATCAACAAGCGTATCTCACAACTCAGATAAGTGAAAATGTGGAAACCAAGGGATTACCTCGTTGGACTATGCCCAACTGGTGGTACCACTACTACACGCACTTTGCTACAACTGCCTGTAAGTTTGCTTATATTTTGTATGGGTGCTTTTAAGTTGTGGAGATTGATCTTTATATGAATTCGTCGAGTTATGGTTGCACTACTTTTACTTGCATGAAATCATATTGTGATGTGGTCATGTATCCTTACAACCTTTCAATTTAAATGAACAATGTACAGCTATGTCGCTGCTTAAAAGTGGACACAAGGATATGAGCGTGGGGTTCATCTTCATAGACACCTGGATCCTGAGCCAGGCATTCCCCTACAAAGACGTCAGCAATGCTGCTTGGGCTGATCTCAAAAAGGTTCTGGAAATCGCCCCAAAGATTCTCGATTACATTGTAGTAGTGGGTGACAAACCCATACAATCGAGTGGGCCATCTAAGGGTGATTCCCAGCTTGCATATTATCTTCTTCCTCTTTTGCGTGATGCGCAAGTTGATGCTTACATCTCAGGTTATGATCACGACATGGAAATTATAGACAACAACGGGCTTGCCATGATCATAGCTGGCAACGGTGGAAGGGGCGGCAGGAGACCGGTAATGAAGGCGTCAAACTCCTTGTTCTTCAGCGAAAAACCTGGATTCTGTATTCATGAGCTAGGCGCAGATGGCATGGAAACGAAATTTATCAATGGGGAAACGGGTGATGTGTTGTATACCCATAAGCAAGCGATTAAAAGCAGGCCTCAGCGGCAATACGGTTCAGAGATTCAGAATGTCTCAGCGTTCCCTGCTGTGTCACTGTATCCCATAGGCGAAATGGCGTCGCCCACTCAAATGGACGCCTTCGTCAAAATTGTCGGTACAATTGGGCTTATTATAGCCGGTATACACATTTTGCTGCTGTCAGGAACTACCCTTGGAAAGGCGACTGCAATATAGGCGCATATTTAATGTCCTATGTGTGGCGGTCGTCTATCGGTGACGGCAGCTCAGAAAATGTTGCACGAAACGGAAGAGCTTAGCCGTGACCTCAAAAAACTACACCTAATTAATTCTTCCCCTAAGAATATAAAGTATGTAAAGTATAAGCATGGCAAAGTCGCCCGAGCGCAGCCTCTGGGTGTTGCTCTCGGCGATGATTCCGCCGAAGTCAGCAAATTGGCCAAATACGCCAAGACACGTGAAAAAACGGATGTAGATATCGCTCTTATAAGGGCTGCTATTAAAAACAATCTTGTTTGTGATGCTTTGAACGAATATGAAGTGGACGCCTTCGTTGGAGCTATGTCTTCTTTTGAACTTCCACAAGGCGCAACGGTTGTTACCCAAGGTGCTAATGGAGCGTACTTCTTCATCATCAGTCACGGCGAATTCGATGTGTATGTCGACGGTGAACTTGTGAATTCCATGTCGCGAGGCACTGCCTTCGGAGAAATATCACTTATACACAACACACCAAGGAGCGCAACAGTGAAGGTTAGAGATTGTGCAGGGAACGTAGGGAAGCTCTGGGGGGTTACAAGGCTAGTATTTCGTGAAACCCTCAAACGCATATCGCTTCGTAACTATGCGGAAAACCGTGAATTCCTTGACTGTGTTACCATATTCGAAAGCCTATCTGACGACAAGAAAAATTGCATTACGAACGCCCTTGTTGAGTCACGTTTTTCTCCTGGCGAGTGCATAGTTAAGCAAGGTGATTCTGGAGATGACCTCTACATTATTAAGCAAGGAAACGCAGATGTTTATGTAGATGGTGTAAGGGTACGGACCATCTCAAAAGGTCAATACTTCGGCGAAAGAGCTATTTTATATTGTGAAACACGAAGTGCAACCATACAGGCAATCGACGATACTACATGCGTGTCCTTAAGTAGGGATATCCTCCTGAACGTCTTAGGGAATCTGAACCACGTTCTTTTCAGAAATATTATGATGGAGAGTTTGCAACATTCCGATGTTTTCAGGCAATTCACAGGTGAACAATTATGTGAACTAATTGAATCAGCAAGCATACGTAGCTTTCGTAAAAATTGCACTGTTTTGGATAGGGAAAATGGTCTCAAGGGAATACGGTACTTTATTGTTCTTGAGGGTTCGGTGAAAGTTCTATATAATAATGATGAGATAGGTATCATGGAAAGAGGCGATGGCTTTGGTGAAGAGTACATTACTCATCCCAATGTTCCGTTCCGCCACACCGTCGTTGCATTAGGTGGTAGTAATTATGTGGGCTGTAAACTAGCTCTTCTAACGAAGCATGCCATACAACTCGTTCTGGGGGGAGAAAATCTGGGCGAAAGGTTGGATTATAACAACAAAATGGTTGCCATTCGTAAGGTCCATATATTTACCCACCTCTCTGATACGCAAATAGACAAACTCATCAAAGCAATAAAAACCATTCGCTACAAACAAAACGATACTGTATTTGTTGAAGGGGAAATAGGAGATACGTTGTATATAATCAAAAGTGGAGAAGTTGCAATCATAAAAGATGGTATTAAAATTAGGACTCTTGGGAAACATGACTATTTCGGCGAACGGTCTCTCTTATATGATGAACAAAGGAGCGCATCGGTAATCGGAAACGCCTCTCAAATCGATCTTTGGGTGGTGGAAAAACCTATATTTATGGAGGTATGCCCCCTTTCACTTATGCTTTTTCATGCATTTGCAGATAATGGAACCTACAATGTTGCAACATCTAGAGAAGAGGATCAAAATGCAGGATACCCGGGTACAATTTCAAGAACTCAAGGTGGTGAAAACTATAGGTCATGGTGAGGCCCTTCAGTTGGATATTAAATTATCCGAATGTAGGAACGTTTGGTACCGTCAAACTAGTTACCCATGAGACAACGGGCGTAAGGTTTGCTTTGAAGTGTGTCAGCCGGAAGTGCATTCGAGCTCTCAAGCAGGAAAAACATATCAAACTAGAGAGAGAAATTATGGCGCAGAATGACCATCCTTTTATCATTCAATTGGGTATGTTACAATTCATAAAATATCACCCAAACTACAGTGAAAACCTTTAAAGATGCTGAAAATGTCTACTTTCTCACGGAACTCGTTACGGGAGGCGAACTGTACGACGCAATCAGAAAAATCGGACTGCTGTCGAGATCCCAAGCACAATTTTACATAGCCTCCATTGTTTTGGCGTTTGAGTATCTCCATGAAAGACAAATCGCATATAGAGTTAGTTGGGGTAATTAAACGATTCCTATCACTATGTAGGATCTCAAACCTGAAAACATTTTGCTCGACGAGCAGGGGTATATCAAATTGATAGATTTCGGATGTGCCAAAAAAATAAAAGGCAGGGCCTACACCCTCATCGGGACGCCACACTATATGGCACCCGAGGTCATACTCGGTAGGTATTTAAGCTTGATTCGCTAATGGTCACAGGCAAGGGGTATGGTTGTCTAGCAGACGTCTGGTCTTTCGGCATTTGCCTATATGAGTTTATTTGTGGCCCTTTACCTTTCGGAAACGATGCTCAAGATCAAATTGACATATTCAGAGATATTCTGAAAGGTTGGCTCAGACGTTACCAATGATTATCTGCAGGAAATTTGTCCTTTCCCGAATATATCAAGGACCAAGATGCTATCAATATCATTAACAGATTGTTATGCAGGGTGCCTGAGGTGCGATTAGGCAGCTCTATCAACGGTTTTAATGATATCAAAAATCATTCATATTTCAGAGTAAGTACTCTGCGTTTTTGACTGACAACATACAGGATTTCGACTGGGACAAACTGTCTGGAAGAGCTATGCAACCGCCTTATGTGCCCAACGGCGAAACGTACAACGAAGACGAGGTTAGACGTGAATGTATTGGTGCGAACGTGTGCAGGTCCAGGAACAAGTCCAGGCATTCCAAGAAATGGATGATATTAAGACAGACGATGATTGGGAATTAGATTTTTGAACTGCAGAGGAGGCGAACATTTCGTGGCTGCCTATGTGTGTTGAGCGAGACCCTAAATGATTGTTACCGTGCCACCTGGAATCCAGATGGCACAGCCAAGGACACACACCGCTCTAATGTTATTTTTAAAGTATGCGGGGAGAAGTAGTTTGCTGTGTTGTAAAGGACGTGCTTCACGGAAGCCGTGACGATGCGTATCAACGCGACAACGGCTGCACACGTCCGTTCCACCTCGCACAGCTACTGGCCAGTGTAGTCGGTATTGCGGTATTTTGCGGTTTCTGGTATGGCATTCGTCCCTCTTTCGTGTTCCCGTACTATTATTATATCAATACTGCCGTGTGTGTATTATGCGTCGTGGTATTGGGGCTCTTCGCAGGAGTCACACTGTCTGATCCAGTCGACCCAAGGGCAAGAAAGAGAGGAGGCGCTGAAAACGTGAAGAAGTGCGATTCTGACACATGTTGCGACATTTGCGGCGTTGTGGATCTCAGCGCTAAGCATTGCAATATATGCAACAAATGCGTGTTGCGGTTTGATCATCATTGCATATGGGTAAACAACTGTGTTGGATCGCCTAACTACCTTCCGTTTTTCGCACTGGTGGCTTGCTGCACGCTACTTTTTACTCTCCTTGTGGCCCTTGGTGTGGCGGTTTTTATAATGGATGCTCTATCTCTTGCTCCTAGGGATGCATGGCAAGCAACCTACGGCTCCTTCAACTCAACCGCATTCTACACATCAACATGCATAGTTACGTCATTCTGTGCGGTTATGGCTGTGCTTTTCTGGCAACTTTTTCTTCTCCATTGTTACCTCATGTACAAAAATATCACAACGTATGAATATTTCACTATGCAATTCTCCGAGGTTAGTTTAACCACTTAGTAACAATCCTGTGTTAGAACGTGGACGACAGCATTCCAGCATGGCGCCGATGCATCGAAAAGGTAGTTGTGGATAGAAAGTAGGTTTAATCACCCACTTATTTGATGTCCTTGCAGGAGAATACAAAAAGGTCAGAAACCCAAACTTTCCAAAGTAACTGATAATGGAGCAATTATACCCGACATTGAGAACCGTCACAATGTGGACATGAATAATTAATTAATAAAATCATAGCTGTCGTCATCGTTTGCCCTATCCGGAACGAATTGCGATTTAGCATTCAAAGGGATTAACGGATCTGCATGGGCTTTTGTTTTCGACTCCGATACCTCTATTCCTGGTATCCTAGTGTACAACTGGTCAGATGTGAGAAGGCTGCGTGCAGTGGTGCTTGCAATTTGAACATCACTCGTGGCTGGACCTGCGTATAAAATGTATGCTCGTTGACAAATTGACCACGATAGCTTTAAAACGGTGGTCTCTATACAAAGAATATTTTGCATTGTTTCAACGAACGTTGGGTAACTTTACCATTTTCGGATGGTCGCGGTGGCGGAGGCGCTTCACGTGCCGCCCTTGCCACCTGCTCCTCCTCACCTCGAACTACCCAAGTTTTCAACTCCTCGTTGTAGTAGAAGTTATTTTCCTCACCCATCTAATATGATATAGCGGTCTGGATGTCTGACTTACGTGGGCTTCAGTGAAATTGCTGGAATCCTCAGTGCTTTTACCACGCAACAAATCCCAGAAGTAACCTGCAAACTCATGACATACACTTTTTATCACCTACTCTGCATCTTGACATAACTAGGTCAAATTAAGCGATTTGCACGAGTGGACGCTTGAGCATACTCCTATTAGCTGGGGTCCAATGAAAGGCACGTCTTTTTAGAATCGTGTGGTATCTTCACATTGACAAGTAATATCTCAAAAGGTTGTATAAATTTTTTAGACTCATCGGATACACTTTGCAGCGAAATCCGTCCTCCCCTTCGCGGTAGTATCGCACCTGACGCTATATATCCGCACACCTCTCGTATACTCACCGAATAGTTTTGTACCGAGCCACACCTATCAATTTGCCAAATGTCTTCAGAAATAATTGATTTGTTCTGTATTAGTCATATGGTTGTGGCCTCCTAGGTTAAACAGCTGGAAACTGTAGCCTACCTTCAGAATGCTGCAAGCGAACCACGGTTGAGCCTTCTTTATAATTTGGCGAAGAATGCGATCCTTTTTACATTTGTTATCAGCAAGTACTTCAATGTTTTGAATCTGTGGCACATCTATATCCATGCTGCCGACCTACCTTGAAGAGAGCCTGTCGGAAGAGAGCGTTGCGAATTTCCGTACGAACTGCATTCGCCTTTACCTCATACGCCCGTATGTGTGCATAATTGGATAACGATTGGGGATTAATGGTAAGGTGGTCTAAGCAACCGTGAGGTGCAGGCATTAGGCGGTGGTTTTCCAACCATTCCACAGACCGATACGCAGGAAACGAGCATATTTCTGCGGATTCTACGGCGCAGCTTTCATCGCGCAAATTTTCGAAACGATACATGCTTTTCTGCGGAGTATTAATAAGTTTTTCAGCAGTTTTGTCCCTTTATGTTTCCCCATCAGACGTAATTATAAATTAGCATAAGTGAATCGCCAGGACTGTTTTAAGTCGGTATGCAAACTAGACCGAGTATATTTGTGTGTATGTGTGTATTATGCCCATTTATATACGTTGGAATCCTTATGCTTTCACATAGTTGCACAAAAACGACTCGCAATGTAACGCACCTACACAGAGTTAATATCGCTGCCTGCCCTTATGGAACTAGAGATGCCAATCGTATTGCCCAGTTAAATTTAACGCCGAGATATAAGTATACGTCTATTGAGACAGCATTTGGCGCCTTTGGAAAAAGGGCTTCTCCGAACGTAGGGACACAACTCGGAATATCACAGACGCGACTCCCTAACAAGTGCAACGCTGCAACGTGCAGCGAGTCTGTAGAAACTATGTCGGGGACTGAGGGATCTGTTGAAGGCATTAAGCTAACGGAATCGGTAGTCATTGTCGCTGACCTCTACCGCGGTGGAACCAGTAACAAGGACGGGCAAAATATTACCATAGAAATCACGAAAGAAGAAGAAGCTCTGTTCAACCTTTTGAAAGGATGTGCTGTTTCTAATGGTTTAAATATGGGTATGTACAAATGTAATAGTGAAATACCCCACGCAGATTTTAGAGTTGCAGGTGGTTGGGTGAGAGACAAGCTCCTGAAAGTCGAGAGCAAGGATATAGACATTGCATTAGAACACCTAACTGGTGTTGAGTTTTGTAACTATCTCAACGCATTCACCGAAAAGCATATGGGATTTCACAAAACCGTGGGTGTGGTGAAGCGTAGGCCGGAACAATCGAAGCATCTAGAAACTGCGACTCTCTCCATCCTTGGATTGAATGTTGATTTTGTTAATCTGAGAAGTGAGGATTATGCAGATGACAGTAGGATACCAATCATGAGGATAGGGTCTCCGTTAGAAGATGCAATGCGCAGGGACTTCACAATCAACTCGCTGTTCTATAACATTTCAAAAAATGCAATCGAAGATTACACCGGCAAGGGTATTGATGACCTGAAATCGCAAATAATACGGACGTGCTCTCCTGCATTTGGTACCTTCATGGATGATCCTTTAAGAGTTATCAGAGCGGCTCGATTCAGCGCCAGACTGGGGTACGCATTGGACGAGGAAATCTGGAATGCCAGTTCACACCCGTCGATTTTGAATCAGTTGGCTAACAAAGTAAGTTACATATATATCTAATCCCATATGCCTGAAATAAGGTGGCCAAGCCAAGAATCGCTCAAGAACTCGATGATATGCTCACCAGAGGGGATGTTGCGAAAGCCTTCGAAACCATGAACCATTGGGGTGTATTGCCGCACTTGGTAAGGGAACACCAATGTATGTTGTCTGGTTGTTTTTTCTAATAACGCAGGTGACCTGCCAAGTGATCAGCAAATCAGTGTTGGATGTAAAACCATGGCGTTGGTGAGAGATTGCCTCCGAATCATTGGCTGGGATAATATAAATCGCAAGTTCCTATATCTTTCTGCTTTTTGCTTTCCCCTCAGCAGTATGTTAACATATACGATTCACAAGCTGAACCAGATGAGCCGCCAGTTGGGAAGTGTAGCTACATAGAACACGTTATTAAGTGTCGTCTCAAACTTCCTAACAAACTAGCATCTGGGTATATTGAATGATGAACGTTATATATGATTGCAGGGCTAAAACAATTGTGGATGGAAGCGAGGAGTTTGCTGCGCTGGTTAATGGCCTACCCTCAAACACGGAAGAAGTGCGAGAAAGGATAGGGATTGCGATACGCCACATAGGACCATTGTGGATGGTTAGATTGTGTGTTGAGAAACCATAGTTCGGCAGGAAGCGTTATTGCTCTGTATGGCAAATGAGGCATCCGATGGCGATCTTCATGAGCTGAAAGACAAGTATGAAGATCTTGTTGCAACAATTAATCAGCTTGGTCTTCAAAATGCATACTCATTGAAGGCACCAATCACTGGGGAAGAGGTAACTTGGTTCTATGCTTTACATAGTGTCGCAGTTAATCAACCTTATACCAGGGCTGACTCGGGGGCCCTATTTCAAAGAAGCACTTGAGCTTCAAATACGGTTGCTCTTAAGGTCGCCCCATATCAGTAAACAAGAACTATTGCAAAGAGTCACACAGATTATCAAGGACGAAATGTAGCCGGTCTTATAGACGTCACACTTCCATTGTGTATTGTTGAACGCTCTGTTCCCACGCTCGCAGCTTCGATGCATTCTCTTCTGTCGGTTCCATACACAATGCAGTATTGCAAAACGGAACTAGATTGCGAATTTTGTGCATCCTTCCACTGTTCACTATATAATGCTGTAAGGTGTCCATATCTGTGGTAGAAATATATATGTAGCGACCTCGTTCATCCAAAAGGCCAAACAGGTGACCTTGGGCCTCCAACTGGTCTAAACGGTTCACGACTTCGTTCTGTTGCAAATCGAACTTTGCGGAGAGCTCGACGAGGTTGGTGACTTTTTTCCAAATAACGAAATTTATGAAGTCTTCAACATTGAACTGTTTACACTGTTGCTCGTGCCCTTCCGTCTCTACGACAAACGACGATACGATGTTTCTGTAGGCCTCATATGCGCGATCTGCACGCTTTAATTCCTGTGGTGTGTGTTCGCTTTCATATCGTTTTACTTACATCTTCATGTAGTTGTCTTTCTTTCTCTTCCCTTCGTTGTTGATAAATATCCTCACGTTCTTGCTTTTTTTGGTCTCTTTCTTTGCGCTCCTCATCTCTTATAGCCCTTTGCCGACGTTTTGCTTCTTTCAGCTCTTGTTTCTTCAGCTGCTTCGCAGTTAAGGATCTGCTGTGCTGTTCTGTATCGGTAGGTAAGGACGCATTGGATGCCTCCGTTTGTTCACCCACGATCTCTGATGTGCATATTCCTCTACGGGAAATATGTCAACAATAGTCGTAAACTTACCCAGTGTAATAGATATAGGCTATTATAAGCACAAACAACGATATTACGATGCCACAAATTGCTAACGAAACCGGAGGTCCAGAATCGTCATCCATTTCTCCAATAGTTAAATAAATGTGTGTCTCGTTCGTCTTGTTACATTTTTTTATTCATGTGTTCTCGTCTCAGTGGGGAAACGAATATAAATCATAGGATTGTAAATAATAAAAAGCTCATGGCAGTTGAACCGTCCGGAGTAGTCGGAAATTTCCGAGATTTCCCCCCCTTGTACACGGAACAAGTAAGTATGCAACAATCATATAGGTTGACAATTTCGCAGATTAACGATGCCACGCTATCTAAGCAGCTGGAGGTCTGGGAAGGTCTCATATGTTGGCAATTTAACTCAAATGGATTACACATTATTAATTCAAATATTATGGATGTTTACCCATTTAGCAATACAAAAATTAATCGAAGGGTGAGCCGAGATTTCATGGTTCTAATCGCGCAGCACATGGTTGAACGTGGTTTCGGATTCTATTTGCATTCTATCACGGAATTCTGCAAACTTAATGATTGTAGTGTTTGGGGTGCACTTTGTTTCGGAAAGACGGGAAAAAGTAATAAGGTCAGAAGTCTTCACGAACAAGAGTACCAAAAAATCATTTCGAAGGCAAAAAACGGCGGGTCATTAGTGGAAAATCTTAAAGAGAGACGCAAATATATGGTAACTAACACCATTGCAGTCGGTGTTTTTGGCAAGACAATAGATGAAACCGCGGAGGAAGTGTTATGCTACTTAAAACTACAACTGTCCGGAAACCAGGTTGAAACGCCATATTATTTATTTTACGCAGAAAGGGAATCTACCAGACAGTTTAGATCGTGGCCGGAAGAACACGTTGCATTTATCATCTCCACATTGGCAACACAGAAGCGAATTGTCGTTACCGCGAACGAAACTGTTTATTGTAAAAATCTCAACAGCAAAGAATTAGGCGTGCAGGTCATTTAGTTTTAAACACTGAGGCATACACGAACTAAACAATCCCCAATTAGAATGGTTTCCTACACACTCTGCCTGATGAATGTTGTACTCACATCAGAAGACGACACAAAGCGTAGTCACATTGAATTTAAACATGAGAATCGTGCAGAGAGCCTTAAGTAGCTGAGTCCTCAGACTGATAACAACATGATACATCCGCGATGATGGACATGAGGATTTGTGTCTGACGCGTTGGCTGGCGGCACATCCCACCTCTCCGCGAGCAATGAAGTCTGTTCTACCAAATTGCAGTATGCGACTGGAATATATTTGGCTTTTCATGGAACTGTTCGAGAGGTAAAAAAAAAGTAATAGACGGTAAGTAAATGGTGATGCTTATTGTAGGAGCCAATGTGAAACATATGCCGCATATAGGATCACAATCACGGAACCATGTTTCATTTTAACCGCTACTTATCAGTACATAATAAATCCGTTAGTAGCTCTTACTACGCCCTTAATAGGTGTGTACGACCTTATCGTGTGTTGGTCATGCCTCGGTGCCGCTACCACGTGCTCAGTGTGTACTGAAACCTCGCTTATGTGTACGATATTTTTCGTTCTCCAAGTGATGTGTGTAGACAGTCTGCGAAACAGGAGGTGAGATCAGAGATGGTAGCGTAGTTGCCCAAAAACGGCCGTGCAATGATCCGAAATCCTGCCACGTCTCGAGGTCTACGGGTATACTACTTTTCGTTTACGATTTGTCTTAACACCTCCGGGGTATTAATTTCCTGTGGGGTGCAATTATACTCAAGTCACGCGCTAGACCAACATAGCGTCGAATTCTACCGTACACATCTCATGTAACGTACAATTTTCCCACATTTAACGATGGATTAAGTAGCGAAATAGTGTATTCGCTGTGTTAGGTTAGACCGATTATTACCGTTTTGCTGGCCCGTGAACCTAATAGGTGGGAGGATCGTAGCAGAAGGCTTCTTACATCGCACAATCCATTGATGCAACACTTTCACTCAGGTTGCGTACAATTAATGAGGATACATTGGAAAGCTATTTTCTAGATGCCGTTAGTGAACTACAATCGTAGACGCGTGTGTAAGAATACCGGATTTGTTAATGGAGATTTGTGGATGATTTGTTGTTAAACAGTTCTGTAAATGGTCTATAGGAGGATATGGCACTGAATTTCAATCTTTCTGGCTTACTATGCTGCTAGCGTTTCTCTTGTCTCTGTGGATCCCGACAGTTCATCATATCTGCTCAGAACTGAATTCTTACAATACATATTATATTCCTATAATGTCAACTCAAGTTACGGCGACCGTTCTGTGCCTATTTTGTGCATTTGTCAGTTTGTTTATTGCAAACATAGCCATCGCATGGTACCTGGCTTATTGGATGAATTACAAGCTTGATTTCGTACTAAACTATGTTGGAAACGCTTGTTTCTTCGTGGGTTGCGCGTGTTTTGTCGTTATACCATTTCTGACGCCGCCGCCAGTTGCGGATATATCAAAAAGTGCGTGACAAGATAGCGGCATGTGCTCCCCTGTGTGAATAACTAGGCCCATGCTGCCGATAAACCTAGGAGTGTCGGATAACACCAACTTAATAGGTATGTAGTTCATGGGACAAAACTCTGGCAATCTACATCGACGTCAGATATGTGGAGTATCATGGTCGTCCATTTAGTAAGGTCGCATAATACGTATTCTACGATGCCTTAGTTGGTAAACAAGACTGCGCAGAAGGAATTATATGTGCGTATAACATACAGCTTAATGTTGTAGCATAGAAATATCTTTTTTAATTTGCTACTATATCTTCTCTCGCTCTTTCTGTCTAGTGCTAAAACCGGGTGAGTATGACTAATGGCACTTCTCGTCTTTACTAACGAATTAATCCCCGTCCACAAACGGCTGTGTTTGCGAATTCCACGTTGTACTGTTGTGTGATGTCATTCTTATCATCCACGGTGCTATCCATTCTAAATGGGCACTAGGGCAACAGATGGCGGTAATCTCCATCAGGCTGTCTTCGTAGGTGATTGTGAACACGTTCTTCCGTCCACCAGTACTATGTCTAGCCGGTTGTATTCCTTCATCTTCCGAGTCCTGACCGTTTTGTCGTACGCGATCCATCCGTATTTTCCACGCACTTCATTCTCCATCTTGTGGGCGTCTACCATCTACTTATGCAGTCGTATTTGCTTCCCAAATACTGAGCGGATAGTTTTAGCTACTTCGTTGCACATATTCGTATATTCTATGTGTGGCATTTTCGGCTACTTGATTGCAAGGCGGTCCACGTTCTTGCCGTTGTTGCATCTTAGGCCTTTTGGCAACGATGGCATCCATTGCAGATACTTGTCCTGTAGTTGTGTGGATTTCGGTTCTTTCTACAGACTGATGATGCCTCGATGTTTGGCCTGGGTCCCCACGCTTGGCAAACAGAACCGTACGTGTTGATTTTGCCTGCTTTCTGTTGCGCAGTCATTTGTTTGGGGTCATCGCGATGTCTTTTGGCTCTCCCCCATGATCTCTATGCTAGTTAGGTGACGTGTGGTTGTTACGGTTGTCGAAGCGCAAGCTACGCAACAATGTCCATCTCAACATCTATACTTGCAACAACCGCAACGCTCCCTATTGCACACCACACTAGTACACTACATGCAACGTAATTGCCGTGCTGCTACATCACCACTAACAGCACTATGAGAGCAGCAGGGCTGTATCAAATTACACCACCCCCGGCTGTGCTTCGGCGTCATAAATACGCAGCAACTATGTTGATTGGTTATCTTACGACGAGCATTAATAAATTCTGTTCCACGCGTGAGCGAGTGCTTCGTCGTCGAAGTAATCGATGTCGTACAGCGAAGGCATCTTCGTGCCGTCCGTGAGTAACGCCTTGACATCGATGACGTGAGATCCCCTGGAGCGCAGGAAGTGAGATTGTATGCGCAGCAAGTCCAGGCGGTATAGCGCCGTGTGGGCGAACAAGAGGAATGCGGTGGACCACAGCGTGATGACCGTGTAGATGAATGGCCACCGAACCCTGTATAAGAAATCGTCCATGCAGTTGATGAGCTTTGCGATTGGCCCACCGTTTATCACTTCCTCTAACTTGGTGATGACCTGTGAACACGTGACTAGTGATGTTGACGTGCCCTCCGGTGGCGTGAACCCGTGAAAGTAGAGGTAGGGCAGGGCGTCGTGGCAGTGATGAATTGATCCGCACTTGGAAACATTGTGCCTCGTGAAATCGTAACGCAGCCGGTCCAGTGACTCGCGGAGTGTATCGGCCAGGTAGACCACCCAGCTGAGGTATGTCTGGGCGAAGCATGGCGAGTACATTGCGTAAGCCCGGTGCGTGATGGGCGACAGCAGTTTTGTGCACTGCACATTGGTGATGTTGCAGCCCACCAGTGTGGACAGGGTCCCGGCGTGGTCATTGTCGTGTTTGGAGATAGGAGACTCGGAAACCCGTATGCCACCGACAGCGTCCAAGTCGTGGCGACCAAGATGGTCCCATTCAGGGCAGTTGGGATGTGGAGTGGACAGGGCCCTGCCCATGTCGGACAAGATGCCTATACCATCCTTGCGCATCTCACTCCCGAAATGCTGGAAGAACGACACGAGCTCCCCTGTAGTGCGCGGCGTTCGCCTGGTGATGCAGTTGAGGTAAGAAGACAACGTTATCAAGGGGTCATCATCGCCGCTGCAGGATGGCGACAGGAGGTAATACAGGTAGCTGCCGTCTTTGGCGATCTTGGAGAAATCGCCCTTCCTGAATCCCATCCTGATACGGCTCTTTAGGCAGACGTCACACGGGTCGAATAGGTGCGTCTTGAACTTGGAGTAGTACGCGTCAGTCAGAAAAGCCTGCAGCGGGGACTCAGCCGTGACATCCCGTCCAAACTGACAACCCATCCAACCACCACGGAATTTATCGCCAGCGCACTGCGAACGCAGAAACGCCAACTGGTGATAGCACGCGTAGACGTAGTCCTGCAGGCAACATAGCAGAGCACATCCATCGGGGTCTTGATCGTGATCGGTATCCATACGTTTAACAGTGCCAGATCTCGATGACTTTTGCTTCCAGCCCGGCTCAATGGCGGAGAGCACGGAACTTGAAAACATGGAGGCAAGTTTCAAAGCCTTAATTACATCCTCAGATTTCAGTTTGGAATTGTTGACGCAGAGTGTTGGATTTCCAGGTATGACGTCCGGCGCTTTCCCGAACGCCTCGTTAATGCATTTATCCAGGGTCGTAAGATGTTTTTGACTTCCAATCCCGACCAGCCAGCGAAGCATATCCCTGATAGTACGCGGCGCCTCGGCGGGGAACAACTCAATTTCTGGTATACCGTCAAAGTCGTCGGTGGGTGTATGGGTTGTCCAGGCAGGAAGACAGAAGTCTACAGTTGGGGACTTGAGGCTTTCCTCATCGAACGTCTCAAGATACGGTGACGAGGAGGATATATCCGGGTAGTTATAGGACAAAGGCGCGTTTATTTTATATGCTGCAGCAGGTGGCGGATGGTTTCTGAACCCGTCATTGTCGTCACTTCTGTCCGGTTTATATGCCATTTCGATATCAAAATCACTTTGAGGGAGAGGTAGCATTGGAGAACTGCCCCTTGCGTCAGCAGTGGCCGACCCATCGAACTCCGCCAAAAATGACATGGAAGGCGTCATATTCTCCATAAGTGGTATGGATGATGCATCGTCCAATGAGATGGAGTTTGCAAGCGCATGTACAATACGATTTTGCTCTACAGCGACATTATAGTCCTTTTCGGCTTCCCTGTTGAATTTCTCGATTTCCTTGCGGTGTTCCTCTTTCATCTTCTCCATAACATTTCTTGTGTTATCTTCAGTACGGTAATCTTCCATTATTCTATTATATAAATCCTCCATTCTTTTCTCTTCAGGGTCCTGAATGACGTTATCATAAGTCATTGCTTTACCGTCCAACTCGTGTACTACTTTGCCGTATAGGTCGTCGGAGGCTGCTTTTGACGTATCGGAAACTACTATGCAGTTGAAATCCTGGGGGCTTTGCATGAGATCCAAATCTTTCTGTTTAATATCTTGCAATATTTTCGTAACGTTCAACTTATGTTCTTTTACCTCATCGGCAAACTTCAACTTTTCAGCCATCCACGTGCTTTCATCTGTAGTTTGCTTCATCTGCCTCACATCTTCTTTACGTTTTGCCTCGGCTACTACCCTTTCCCTCTGTTTTCTGTCATTCTCATAAAAGGGATCTTCGATGGCATCGCCATTAATGATTACATCATTGCGTACTGCCGGCTTCTGCTGCCCTTTTTGTGGAACATAGTGCTGAGGCGAAAAGCGAGTAAAGCCACCGCTACGAGCATCTGAAGCATATGAATCTGTATGGTAAACGTGCTTTTTAAGATTGGGGATGATTTGGGATCTCTGTTTCGCATCTGATCTCTGTTTGATCTTTTGCTGCAGCTTTTTATAGTTCTCTCCGTGCATTGATTGCTTTTGCAGCTCCCAGATTTGGTCATCAGTTATTTTTGTAAACGTAATGGCAGCAGGAGTCTGCTTCAGCACCTGAGATGGTACTTGATGGGATGCATTGCTGCCTGAATTTACAGATGTGTTAAGACTCAGATTAGAACCTCCTATCTGCGGAGTCATAGGATTAGTACCCCCCTGCCCTGTCCCTACTGAAGATCCTCCGCCATTTATTCCGGGTGGCTCGCCAGTGGACGGCATACCGAAACTTCCGATATCAGTTTTGGGGTCCTCATCATTCCCACCACCAAGTGTTACCGGATGTTTGTCGATCTGTTCATTAGACTCCGATACAGGGGATAGTGGAGCAGGAGATGAAGGTCCACTCTTGGAGGGCTGCGTAGTTGGCGGATCAAAAGCAATGGGCGCCGGAGATACCGTGGCTGGGCCTCTACCCGAAGAAATGGTGCTACTTGACTGAGGGTTCAAATGTTGACTGACTACAGCCTGGAAACTTGCACTGCCTGTGGGAGAACCAGAATGAAAACCGTCTTGTGCACTCTGCTTAAGGCCACCCAACTCCGGAACTATAGCATCTTTAGACATTGACGAACCTGTATTTCCCACACCCCTCGGAACCGAAACATCTTCACTCTGAGGACCGTGTAGATCAGTCCCAGCATTTACGACACCTGAATCGTCATCACTCCCTCCAGTGTCTTCATCCTGCTCTGTATCACTACCCAGGGAATCAAGATTCACGGTAGTATGTAAGGTTCTAGAAAACTGCGTTACGCCTGTGCTTGAGTTAGTGGTGGAAAACGGCGAAGATTCTGAAGTAGAAACGTCCGGAATTTGGCGTCCAGGCGCTTGCAATGCGCCATGATCTTGACCTATAGAAACCTGGTTCATTGCGTCCGCAGCCTGGGACTTTGACAAATCGCCACCCCGTCCATTGGCTTCATCATCTTCTTCGTAACCATTCAGCACAGTTGGATCGATAGGCGGGGTGGAAGTTCTACCGAACTGTATGGCGCGTGGTTTTTGTATAGTAGAGGCAAGAGATGTATGGCCACCCGACCCCTCACGACCACTGGCAGGATGGAGTCCAGATGCCATAGGATCGACACTAGTAACACCTACACCAGGGGCTGCCGTGCTTAGCGGAGACGCGTGGCTATTCAAACCCTGGCCACCACCACCTCCACCTCCACCGCCACTTAGACCAGGAACTAGGGTAGCATGCCTGCTTGTATCGGCGCCTTGATCCGTCTGATTACTTTGATCACTTCGTTGTATAAGTTCGGAAGTAGACCCCCGGCCACTTAGGCCCGGGCCAATACCGCGACCAAGGGTACCAAATGACGTAAAGCCTGTATCTGGAGCACTTGGAGGCTGCGGAAGCGCATTAGTTGCATAGGCCGCAATGCCTTGACCCTGAGAAACAATGGACGTTCGACCAGTACTCCTATCAGCTGCCGCACCGCCAGGGCCAATAGTTTCAGGAGTACTAGGGGGAGCGGCTGTAGGGGGAGGTGAATGAACAGGCGGTGCCACACCTGGCTGACCTTCAGACCCATTACCCTCATTGTCAACAATTTGTTGAGCTTTTGTAACTGCAGCAACAGCACCACCCGCCAGATCTGAAGTATGATGTTCTGAAACCGTTGTGCTTTTAGCGCTTTTATCTGCACCTTGATCATGAGAATTCTCTTGCGGTGACGATATGGGAGTGAGGCCCGGACTACCTGGTAAGCCACTGCCAACTGACGATGTGGAAGCTGCGATTGAATCACTTGGGGTGGGAGCTTGAATAGATTTTAAATTCTCCTTGGAATCGCCATCCGTACTGCCTCTCGCATCCCCACCGCTTCCAGAAGCTCCACCGTCACCAGGAACAGAACCCTGGCTGGGTGGTGTCGTAGTTGTGGCTGAATCTGATTCAGTCGCATTACTAATTCCACTTTGCTGACCGTGTTGAGAATCTCCCTGGCCACTATCGGTAACAGAGACAGCAGAAGGAGCAATTACACTAGAAGGCTGAGATACTGAATCTGTTACCCTTTGGGATTGAGCGACAAGAGTATCCGTAGAGACAGCAGGCTGTTGACCTGAAGAAGCACCGCCCTGCGAACCCCGACCCTGATCACCTGGAGGACCAGGGGGGGCAGGAATTGAGGTAGAGGGTTCTATAGGGCCTTGCAGTTGAACTACCTGTTGAGCTTGACCATTTGAAGATTGCGGAGGTTCAGAGCTTGGAGATGAAACAAGTTGTTTACCTGAATGCGCATCGCCATTTAAACCCACACCCTGTCTGATAGACCTACTGGGGGAGCCCGGGGATACAGCATCACCTGTGGGAGGGGGTTGAGAGACGACTACTGTTTGATCCTGAACAGAATTTTGATTTGATGAACCATAAGACACTGTAGGCTCTGCACTAGTAGGCCCTTGCGGGGTATTCACTCCTGGTGACCCTGTCGGAACTGACTCTCCTTTACCACTGGGAGGTGAAGGTGGCGCCAAATCTTGAACTTGTGAACCTAAAGACACATCTACTCTTGGATCCTTACCTTGGTCCTGTTCTCCCTCAGATGTTATAGGGGTTCCAGGAGATTTGGCAGGTGGTACTTCGGGTTTATTGGGGGATTCGACAGGAACTTTGTCATAAGTTACAGGTGACATGGAGGCTTCTGTAGCCGTGGTAGTCCCGGAGTCAGCAGGTAACGGTTGGGGGTGTGCTGGGGGAGCATGGAATGGAGACTCAGACCTACCTGCAGAATCTGATTCCCCAGGACGCCCCGTCTCCCCTGCCGTACCATTCCCTCCTATGCCATCACCGCCATCAACAGCAGCTATATGAGTTGTGGCATGCGTATCAGCAGCACCGGCGGCATCTCTACGGGGCGACAAGGATTGCCGGGTTTTTTCATTAGGTATAGAAGAATACACCAACACATCTGGTTTACCAGTAGGCGGTAGAACATCTACATGGTTCTTTAAATCACCAGCGGGGCTGCTGGGTCCAAGAGTCGCGGGAGCAGGAGGTAAGGCGATATGATCTGCTTTTGCTTGAGTACTGAGAGACGGAATGTCAGGCTTTTGAACAGTTATTGTCGACGATGTAGCATGATTCTGTGGCACTGAAACACTTGGAGCTGGCGGACTTTTACCTCCACCGGTATATTTAGTGTCCTCAACTCGTTTACTGTCGGAATTTCCCGCATTTTGTGGTGCTGACTTTGGCTGAGATTGAGTAGTTCTTTGAGCTGTTGAAGCTTGAACATGAGAAGGTGTGGAATCTGTACGACTCTGAGCCACTGATTGGACTTGAGTGGCGCTAAGTTTGGCGCCACTTCCGCTGTGAGACGCTCCCTCTCCCCCTCCTTTTCCCCGTATCGCACCAGACGTCGTCTGGCTACCATCCGCTCTATTTTTATTCCCTACAACGCTTCTAGTGCCTTTAGCACCGGATGTGCTTGATGATGAAGCCGTATGCAGCGGAGCCTGGGGACACGGCACACCATCCAAAAGTTCTTTAAGCTTTGGTAGACCACTGTTATCATCAACAAAAGTTTCAAGTGCATTCGTCCACTCCCAAGTGTCAAGAAAACCCTTCGCTTGCACCACGTCGTTTCCCTTAAAAACCACACCGTTAGGAAATAAAACGCCATTTGCGAAGGAGCGGTAATTGAAAGCGCCCGTGTCAATGACCTGATTACGCATAGTTTCTACATGCTTGATTATATTCGTGAAATTAGTTCTAAACCACGCCGCGAATTTCTCAGCGAATACTTCAGACCTAAGGTAAGAAGCCGTCGTAGCCACACCACTATGGTCAAAGGGGCCTGTAGTAAACATATTATTGTACGTAACCTTAATTTCTCCGCATACATGTTTTAATTCATCCCAAGCTATGCATTTAGGCTTTATGTTTTTTTCCAAAGCTTCTTTTAACGCATCTTGCTTCCCCGATTTTACAATATCGCAAAACACGCCTACCAAGCAAATAGCATTTGCTGTGTTCACAGACTCCGCACCAAATACAGTACAGGTAGAGAGAATAAAAACGTCACGTAAGTAATTTTGTTCAACTTTCTTGTCCAAAAACCATCGGAGATCAGTTGTCATTTTCTTGCCCTGGGTGTAATTAGCGTAGAGCCGACCATACCTCAACTCGCGAAGCTCAAACCCTCCAGGTAAAATGCTGCCGGAAGCACTGCGGTATGCTTTAGTGAGATATGTTTCTAGACCGCCGCCGTACCCAGGCCAATCCTCCGCCCACCCGCCACCGCCCACTCCCTTAAATATCACATCCACATTGTACCACAGATAGTACATTGCAGCGAAGAACTTGGGAAGGCACTCTAAGAGAGCGTCAACAGTGTCATCTACATTGGGGTCACGGGGAATGGAGGCTGCGTCCTTTGTTGTGGTAAATACCAATTTACCGTAAACCCTATTTACATGCCAGAGAAAATTGGACAATTCAGCTTGTATTGAAGTTCTATCAATCCAGTTATAGTACTTAGAAACACGTTGATGAAGGTAACTGATCACGGGTTCAAGATAAACCTTCCCGTCCCCCTCGTGCAACCAACAAAAGAACACTAAACAGTCTTTGAGACTTTTGAAAAGGAATCCGACTGTCCTCTCTGCCATCGTGAATATCAACGCAGACAGAACACTACATTAAAGGAAGCGCTAAAAGATGCGAATGATCAGCACCGATGGCATTAAAAGCTGTGATCTAGAAAATGTCTAGGTTATCCGAGCTCCGAGGTGGACGCGTGAGTATTGCCACACTCATAATACGGCAGTGTATACACAAAGTGTGCTATGTGAAAAGCTACATCGTGAAAGTTTCAGTGACAAAAGTAATCATTAAACTTAATTTTAAAAATCGGGGTCGCAGGCAAAAATAAGCCCGCTCCACCCTGTGAACTACATTGAAAACGCGTTTATCATAAATACTACTCACCCGTAGGAGCAAGGAGGCAAGATGCCCAAGAATCCGGCAAGCCCAGAGGCCGACCGGCGTGAAAAAATGGAACCCGGCCGGAAAGTGGCATACCCCACGAGATTTCCGTGTATATCACACATCACATATACCATATCTAAACCTTGAATTCACCAGGCCGTCTCCCTTAGGCGTTCCCGGAGCGTCCAGGCGACCGCCACGTGCTCACCGCCAGTACCACTACATTCACGCGATGGCAACAGCGGTATACGACGCCTAAAAGGGCGCATATAGGTAATGCTGTGGGCACAGAGTTATGTCAAACTAGAATCAGAGCGAACTGCCACTAACTCATCCCGGTGTGGGCTAATTCATTTCCAGAGCAACCGCTATCTGCGACGCTGCCGGGGGCCTTCCATCTGCTCAATCAAAATGCGGTGAGAAATTGAGTCGCTTAATAATACGATTGCGCTATTAAAGGATACTTTAACAAGACATTGGCGTCGTAATCACGTTAAACAGACTCGCGGCGTCCCTTCCATGAGCGCTAAAATGTGCTTTACGTATCTAGCGATTCAAATGCTGAGATATCATTGACACTACAAGTGTTACGTTGCTGAGTCGCCAAGCATGGCACGCTTCAGCCGCTGAATTGGACGGAAAGTCACTGTTTAGGCTCACAGCCTTTTGTCGCCGTAGAGTGGGAGTATTAACGTGCCCAGCGACCATGGTTGAGAAGCCATAGTCTCCTACAATATCGACGGATTGCTACTTCTTTGTGCCCAGCAGATGCTAGAAATATTCGATATGTGGATTTGCCAACATACCCAAAAACGTGTATACGAGATATGCCAGATTCCAGAAACAAAAGTCTGGTGACGGCAGTGAAGCAGTGCTGGCAGATGTCAGATTGGACCAGGTTTGGCGCAGTGATGCGTGTTGTAGGCCTCGTCCGTTTGCCTCGCTCCACGCCCGCCGGCGCCGCGCAGCCGCCGTGTCAGCGGATACGGGGAGTGGCAGATACCACAACTCAATGCACTGCCGGCACTTAATAGCTATAAGACGTAGTATGGTACGCACTTCTATTTGGCTGTGATGGCCTGGCTCGCAACACCCGTCACCCTGCCGCCACCGCCGCCACGCCTACACCGCTGCGGACGGGCTCTGAGGCAGGCGGGTCGCGGGCACTGGCGGTGGCACCAGGCGTCATAAGACGACGATACTGTCATCGGAGCTGCCTGGCACCACACTTGCTGGCACTCGTCCAGCTGCTACCTGTGGATCCACCGCCGCCGGCACGCCTGGTGAGGGTCTGTGACGCCGGGTGGAGTCGCTGGGCGAGACATCGCCAGACCACGGCAGGCGCTGCGCAGCACATGATGTGACCTGGTGTCGCGGTATAGCTGCTCTATATGTCCCATCCACCGACACGCATCCGGGCACTCCGGGAGCGCCGCCGCCGGCACGCCTGGGGAGGGTCTGTGACGCCGGGTGGAGTCGCTGGGTGTGACATCGCCAGACCGCGGCAGTGTCGCGATGGTGCCACATTGGTGTGGTTACGTGCCTGTGTTGCCTCCTACCCCAGCCCACATCCGCCCGTTGTGCCGGGCTCCGGTGCGTGACGCCTGCGGGCGGGGTGCCCGGACTGGGGGCTTGGCAGTCGAGGCACCGGAGGGATGGCAGCTAGGGCGCTGTAGTGAAGCAGTGTTAGTGGATGACAGCTTCGACGTGGTGTGGCGCAGTGCTTCCTGTGGTAGGCCTTGTCTGTCTGCCTCGCTCCACGACCCCGGCGCCGCGCAGCCGCCGTGTCAGCGGATACGGGGTCTAGCAGATACCACAACTCAATGCACTGCCGGCACCTAATAGCTATAAGACGTAGTATGGTACGCACTCTATGTGGCTGTGATGGCCTGGCTCACACCACCCGTCACCCCGCCGCCACGCCTACACCGCTGGGCGGACGGCCTCTGAGGCAGGCGGGTCACGGGCACTGGCGGTGGCACCAGGCGTCATCAGACGACGATAGCTGTCATCAAAGCTGCCTGGCACCACACTTGCTACGATAACACTTGCTGGCACTCGACCAGCTGCCACCGGTGGATCCACCGCCGCCGGCACGCCTGGTGAGGGTCTGTGGCGCCGGGTGGAGTCACTGGGCGAGACATCGCCAGACCACGGCAGGCTGTGCGCAGCACACGATGTGACCTGGTGTCGCGGTATAGCTGCTCTATATGTCCCATCCACCGAAACGCATCCGGGCAGTCCGGGAGCGCCGCCGCCGGCACGCCTGCGGAGCCGCCACGGCCAACTGCAGCTGCGGCTGTACGGCACGCCAGACCCCGCCAGTGTCGCGCTCGTGCCACATTGGTGTGGTTACGTGCCTGTGTTGCCTCCCTACTCTGGCCCACATCCGCCCGTTGTGCCGGGCTCCGGTGCGTGACGCCTGCGGGCGGGGTGCCCGGACTGGGGGCTTGGCAGTCGAGGCAGCAGACGGATGGCAGCTAGGGCGCTATAGTGAAGCAGTGCTGGCAGATGACAGATTGGACCAGGTTTGGCGCAGTGCTGCGTGTTGTAGGCCGTGTCTGCCTGCCTCGCTCCACGCCCGCCGGCGCCGCGCAGCCGCCGTGTCAGCAGCTACGGGGATTGGCAGATACCACAACTCAATGCACTGCCGGCACCTAATAGCTATAAGACGTAGTATGGTACGCACTCTATGTGGCTGTGATGGCCTGGCTCACACCACCCGTCACCCCGCCGCCACGCCTACACCGCTGGGCGGACGGCCTCTGAGGCAGGCGGGTCACGGGCACTGGCGGTGGCACCAGGCGTCATCAGACGACGATAGCTGTCATCAAAGCTGCCTGGCACCACACTTGCTACGATAACACTTGCTGGCACTCGACCAGCTGCCACCGGTGGATCCACCGCCGCCGGCACGCCTGGTGAGGGTCTGTGGCGCCGGGTGGAGTCACTGGGCGAGACATCGCCAGACCACGGCAGGCTGTGCGCAGCACACGATGTGACCTGGTGTCGCGGTATAGCTGCTCTATATGTCCCATCCACCGAAACGCATCCGGGCAGTCCGGGAGCGCCGCCGCCGGCACGCCTGCGGAGCCGCCACGGCCAACTGCAGCTGCGGCTGTACGGCACGCCAGACCCCGCCAGTGTCGCGCTCGTGCCACATTGGTGTGGTTACGTGCCTGTGTTGCCTCCCTACTCTGGCCCACATCCGCCCGTTGTGCCGGGCTCCGGTGCGTGACGCCTGCGGGCGGGGTGCCCGGACTGGGGGCTTGGCAGTCGAGGCAGCAGACGGATGGCAGCTAGGGCGCTATAGTGAAGCAGTGCTGGCAGATGACAGATTGGACCAGGTTTGGCGCAGTGCTGCGTGTTGTAGGCCGTGTCTGCCTGCCTCGCTCCACGCCCGCCGGCGCCGCGCAGCCGCCGTGTCAGCAGCTACGGGGATTGGCAGATACCACAACTCAATGCACTGCCGGCACCTAATAGCTATAAGACGTAGTATGGTACGCACTCTATGTGGCTGTGATGGCCTGGCTCACACCACCCGTCACCCCGCCGCCACGCCTACACCGCTGGGCGGACGGCCTCTGAGGCAGGCGGGTCACGGGCACTGGCGGTGGCACCAGGCGTCATCAGACGACGATAGCTGTCATCAAAGCTGCCTGGCACCACACTTGCTACGATAACACTTGCTGGCACTCGACCAGCTGCCACCGGTGGATCCACCGCCGCCGGCACGCCTGGTGAGGGTCTGTGGCGCCGGGTGGAGTCACTGGGCGAGACATCGCCAGACCACGGCAGGCTGTGCGCAGCACACGATGTGACCTGGTGTCGCGGTATAGCTGCTCTATATGTCCCATCCACCGAAACGCATCCGGGCAGTCCGGGAGCGCCGCCGCCGGCACGCCTGCGGAGCCGCCACGGCCAACTGCAGCTGCGGCTGTACGGCACGCCAGACCCCGCCAGTGTCGCGCTCGTGCCACATTGGTGTGGTTACGTGCCTGTGTTGCCTCCCTACTCTGGCCCACATCCGCCCGTTGTGCCGGGCTCCGGTGCGTGACGCCTGCGGGCGGGGTGCCCGGACTGGGGGCTTGGCAGTCGAGGCACCGGAGGGATGGCAGTTAGGGCACGGCAGTGAAGCAGTGCTGGCGGATGACAGATTGGACCAGGTTTGGCGCAGTGCTGCGTGCTGTAGGCCTTGTCTGTCTGCCTCGCTCCACGACCCCGGCGCCGCGCAGCCGCCGTGTCAGCGGATACGGGGTCTAGCAGATACCACAACTCAATGCTCGCCGGCAC